>NC_034412.1:19738432-19889581 GCF_002078875.1 Numida meleagris | reverse complement strand
CTTCCTTCCTTCCTTCCTTCCTTCCTTCCTTCCTTCCTTCCTTCCTTCCTTCCTTCTTTCCTTCCCTCCTTCCTTCCTTCCTTCCTTCCTTCCTTCCCTCTTTCCTTCCTTCCTTCCTTCCTTCCTTCCCTCTTTCCTTTCTCTCTCTCTTCCCAGGAACTGGACATTGAAGGGCTCTGGGCTCGATTCCCATCTCCTGGTTGTGATTAGATGCTCTGTATCTCAGCCCTGGCAAAGGAAGAGATCCCTTCAGCTCTCCCCCCAGCTATTATTGTTTGGTTTAGAAAGGCCTGGGAACCATTAGCACGAGGGAAAAAAATCACAGATAATAATAAAAATAATGATAATGATAATAAAAAAACAGCTCCTAATGATTTTTTATGCAGTCTGCTTCTCTTTCAACAAAACACAAGCAGAAGTATCTTTCCAAAAGTTCCTGGAGAACAGACAGATGTAAATGCTTTACTTGACTACATAGACTGCATGCTTTCATCTCGATACATCAGGAGGCACCACATTTATCTCTGCATTCATTAACTTTTATCCGTACCACCTGCTAATATCTGGAGCCATACCTGGCCTGAATTTTTCCTGTTTAATAGCCTTTTTCTTTCCTGTTGTTCTGTCCAGTAGCTCTGTGTTTCATGGATTGTTTTCTCCAAGAAGGGCTTTCTCACCTCAGTATTCAGCAATCCAGTCTCAGAAATGTAAGGGGGCTTTGCAGTCAAAGGGAAAAGGAACTGGGAAAAGAAGCCCACCATTTACTGGCTGGCAGATATCAGTGGCACTTCCCTGCCTCAGTGAAACAACATACTAGGAAAAATTGTAAAGGAAAAGCCATCCCAAGGACTCCTCAGAAGCTCATTCTGCCAAAACCAGAATTTTCTAATTTTCTAAGGAAACAACAGACTTAGAGTTAAAATGTAGCTGCCATACGGCCCTATTCTGTCATGTTTGGGGTAGGGTGGATAGAAGAGCTGCAGCACTCATGGCCAAAGAGCCACTGGTGCCTCACCAGGGGGTGAGAGGAGGCTTTGCCAGCCCCAGCGTGTCATCTTGCCAAGAGACATCTAGTTACAGTGCCTATACGTTCCTCCTCCAAAATGAAATCATAAATTATCCATGCTTTCTCAGCCTTCATAAACTCTATGGTCTAGGGTCTGTCGCCATCTGGCACTTAACCTCTCCTGCCCAGTCTGGAAGGGGCATGTCTTCAGCCTTTGGAGCTGATGGTGAGGACAGGCTGATTCCAGCTCTGAGTCACCACCAGGAAGGAAAACCACTTCCTGATGTGAAGCTTAAGGAACTCAACTGAGCTCCATGAAGGGAGGTGAAAAGTTGGATCCATTAAACTACGTAGGGGACTTGTTCAGGGTTTTTCTCTGCCTTGCCATAAAACTAAAATATGTTGATAATATCCTCCTCTTCTGTCCCTGTCTGTAACAGATATCTTCCATCTTTATGTTCAAAACACTAGCCATAATTCATATTTTGGCTTGATCTAGGTATCTAGATGACCTTTAACAGCCTGTGATATATAGAAAAGCAGATTATATGTTCTTTTGTTTCATAGAGGGGATCAATAAGAACTAGATTAGGAAAAAAAAAAAACAGTTAAATTCTGACAGCGGTTTCTTTGAGAGACTCTACACCTCCAGGGCTTGGAGCAAGGATTTGTCAATTGGCAGGGAGTCCCCATGCTGTCACAGATGTGTCTTTCGACATAGCCATAAAGCATCTGCCAAGACTTGTGCAGTCTACAGATGGAGCCAACCGTATCCTGGGCTGCATTAAAGAAGCATGGTCAGAAGGCCCAGGGAAGTGATCCTGCCCCTCTGCTGGTGAGACATCACCTGGAGCACTGTGTCCAGATGTGGAATCTTCAGTACAGAACTGTGTTTAGAGGAGGGCCACAGAGATAATCCAGGGGATGGAACACCTCTCCTACAAGGTCAGGTTGAGAGAGCTGGGGTTGTTCAGCACAGAGAGGAGAAGGCTGTGAGGAGACTTGAGAGTGGCCTGTCAGTATCTAGAGGGGGGCTATAAGAATAGACAGACTCTTTAGCAGGGTCCGTTGTGATAGAACAAGGGGAAATGGTTTCAAACTAAAAGAGGGGAGAGTTAGATTGGATATAAAAAAGAAGTTTTTTACAATTAAGGGTGGTGAGGCACTGGCACAGGTTGCCCAGAGAGGTGGTGGATGCCCCATCCTTGGAGACATTCAAGGTCAGGCTGGACAGGGCTCTGAGCACCTGATTGAGATGTAGGTGTCCCTGTTCACTGCAGGGGAGTTGGGCCAGATGACCTTTAAGGGTTCTTTCCAACTCAGTTCTATAATTGTATGATTCCATGGTTCTCAGTTGTAATACCAGTTGGGAGAGCAGAAGGCTCATTGCCAAGCTCCAGAGAAGTGCAGCCACAGCAGGAGCAATGGAGACAGGTCAGGAAGGGCTGTGGACATGCTGGTTTTCCTCCACCTCCAGCACCTCTGATATCCCAGCTGCTCTGTCTGTGCCAGGAAATGCTGCTGGCCTTTGGATTACCCATGGTCATGTCTCAGAGCTGGATAGCAGTGTGCCTGCACACATCGATGTGCTCAGCCCTCCTGCACCAGGCTGGATGAGTGGAGTGTCTGCTTCCCTCAGGCACATGCTGCCAGCTGGCAGTGCCAATGTTTGCTGTCTTCTGCAGATGAATGGCAGAGTCTGAGGGACTATACGATGCTGTGAACACATTGCATGCAGCATTCCGTCTCTGTGTGAGACCAGCTTTCCCTGCTGCAGTTTCAGACGTGATTTGCTTTGCAGGCTGTGGAAAGCAAGGGATTCAGAGCAGCTCCAGTGCCTTGGGAGAGGCCAAACCAAACTGTGATTGTGCAAGGGTCTTGGGTTGCTAAAGGAGTGTTCAATCCCCTCTTTGAGGATAGGTAGTGGCTCCTCTTCCCTCCCGGTGTCCCCTGACAAAACTGCAGCCACCCAGGAGCTCCCAGCCTCTACCATCTGCCCTTCTCCTCCTCTCTGCCTCCCCATAAGGATGATTACTCCTGCTGTGGGGAGCAGCTGTGCTCCCAATGCCAGCAATGCCATCGTGTGTTCCCACAAATAAAGTGATTATCTCATGTTTGGTTTCCCTCACAGATAAACATATTTGTTCCACAACCCCAGAAGGCTCCAACGTTTGTGGATGCGTCTGCAGAGGTAAAGGGAATCTGAGTGATCCCAAGCCATGCTGGCTGGGTGAGGGGGCTGAGATCAGTCCTTTGTCATGGACAAGTGGCAAAAGCACTGCATGGTAGGGCAGGGAAGCACCGCTGGTGGCACATCTCACTGCTTCTGCATGCTTCTACCAGCTGACCACCAGAACAGGGCACAGAAGAGCTAAATGCTGGACACTGAGGAGGGAGCAGTGATGGTATATGGAGATGTCATACTGCATTGAGAGGGTTACACATTGTCCTGGTAATTTATATAAAAATCATGAAGGGTTTTGTCTTTTGCTTAGGGTAAAGTGTACTGGAAGGACCTCATGGTGGCGATGGATGAAATGCTGTGGCTGTGCTTGGCTTGCCCTTAGGAGAGTTTGTTAGGGGAAGAGAAAGCAGAATATCAGTCATATGAAGCTGTAGCTGTATCTTACATATACACATCGTTTCACATTTGCTCTCAGTGAATGTTACCACCACAACTCTAGTCCTTCTCCCTCCCCACAGCACCTTGCATGCAGCATGCAGCGCTGTGAGACCTGATTTCAAGCAGATATTCAGAGACAAATCTACTTTTCCTCATGCATGAATATGCTGTGTTTATTATTAAAGCTTATTAATTTCTTTCTTAAGCAGCTACCAAAAAAAAAAAAAAAAAAAAAAAAAGCAGAGACTCGAAACATTTGTAGATTCTTCTCTAAAAGAGTTCTTAATCCAGAAGGGAGAGATACATCCTCCTTTGAAAACAGAAGGAAACCCATTAAAGAGTTGAACTGCTCAGGAAAATGTTTTGATTTAATAATAATTAGTCCAAGACATGAGAACATGGCTTAGTGCTGTTTAAATCTGGAGGCAGAGCTGGCACTTTTCTAAGGCTACTTTCACTGAACCTCACCTATCCAGCCCTTGTTATTACAGTAGGAGGGAGATTTGCTCAGGTGCAGTCATATACATTCAGCCTGTCCCTAGTAATTTAGGCAAGGCTCATTACTAAGGACACTTCCCTGATGAGAGGCAGCCCGGAGTCTTGGCGGGATGGAGAAGGCTCTCCCTGTCCAGCCAAGTGACTGACAGCTCCTCTCATTAGTGTCCTGGTCTCTGTGCCTCTGCACACCACTCTCTGCCCACTTCATTCTCTCCAAAAATGTAAGAAAGACACAGCCTGGCTGCAGGATCCGGATGCTATTTCTGTGTTATCCTCCTGAATGAGTGTAAGCTGTGAGCTGAAAGTGACAAAGTGCAAAATAATTTAGGGTGGGAGTAAGGGGATTGTCTTCCATCCCATGCACCCAGATTGAAAGATGCCGATCTGTCCCTACAGCTCAAAGCATGTTCTTGCTTCTGCTTCCATATAAATGCTAAACTGGGTGATGCTGAAGCATTGGCTGGAGGCAGTGGGTCAGTGGGTACCATGGCACAGAGCACACGAGGGCTCTGGGGAGTTTCTTTGCTGTGGACCCACTCTTGCTGTGGCTTTATCTGAACTGTGCCACTACTCTCACCATGAATGCTCCCCTAACTTGTCACTCAGTTGGACAGTTTGACATGATCTTCATGGCCGATTATATCCGCCATAGATTTAAATAAACTTGCCAAATCCTAATTGTTCCTAGTTTAGCGCCTATATGTGCTGTTTTGCCTGCAGGGTACACAGCACTCAATATACTGAAATCAGCATTTAGAGTTGACGTTAGGCTATCACAATGTTAGCTATATAATCATAGATTTAGTATTGTCAGAAGTGTACATATGCAAGTATTTTCATACTTCATATCCTGCACTTCAAGTCATGACATTTGCTATCGTTTCAATTAAGTCCATTCAAAGAAAATCCATGAGAGCAGTATTTCTTTGCAAAAAGCCATCAATGAAAAGGAAGGGTACAGGAAATAAAAATCTATCATCCTGTCCACAAGAATGACAAAACAAACAAGAGAAAGAGAGGGAAATGAGTCTCTTATTTACAGGATTCTGCCCTGGAGAAATGAACAGATTAAGTTTATCATGGCTACAGCTACTGCTATGTGGCTCTGAAGGAGATTGTGCAGATAACTGGAAATGCAGCAGAGTTCTTTGGGAAGACTCATCCTAAGACCTTCAATTATCTTTTGAAAGTTATTTGCAGAGTGAAAGAGTGCATAAAACATTAGGATTGCCCTGTGAAGGCTGCAGAGTCTGGCAGTGATAACACTCCATATCCCTCCACATCCCCACTGTTACTGACACTTTTACCTTCCTCCCCAGCGAACAGAGACTCAGGTGGGCTTCCACCCTGCTCCCTATGATTTCCAGGAGGGCTGCTCAGTGTTCTGCGTCACCCTGAGCATTCACAGTCCTAGTCTACGTGATTTGCTGTGGATTCTGAGGGGCTCATTTCCCCTTGTTTTTTTCTGGAACACTCCTCATAGTGGGCAGGGGTTGGAGGAGCTGTCTCTGTGGCCCCCAGGGCCACAGAGTGTTCCAAGGGGTTAGAGGCAAGGAATGAGGCGTAGCTGACACCAGCTCAGCACCAGGATGATTTGGGGTGCAACCCCCCCACAGTTCTCAGGGTTGTGTGAGGGTTGTCCACCTTGTGTATTCACCCCTGGCTGCTGAAAGCCTCTCACACATGGCATGTGTCCTTCCTAAGTTCTGCATCCTGTCTCCCAAACCTCTGTGGACACTGGGAGGCCTGGCTGAGGCAAGGAGATTGACATCTGGTGACGCACTGGCACAGGCTGCCCAGAGAGGTGGTGGATGCCCCATCTCTGGAGACACCCAAGGTCAGGCTGGACGGGGCTCTGAGCACCTGATGGAGCTATGGGTGTCCCTGTTCATTTCAGGGGAGTTGCACTACATGGCCTTTAAGGGGCCCTTCCAACTCAGATGATTCTATGATTCTATTCTATGAAGGCAGGAGAGATTCTTCCACGTTAGATCTGTGTTCACATTGCTGCTACATTAAGAGCTAAGCACTCTGCATGTGGACATTCCACAGTTTCAGTGTGAACCCAGTGGAACCCAAGCTGTGTGCCACAAGATCTCCACTGGGCTCCCATTGTGCTCCCTGCTGGAGTACATTTCCTCCCTGCACCCTCCCAGCCGTCGCCACTTGTCCTTTTCTTGCCTACTTTTTCGAAGAATTCCAGCTACACGTGCCCCCGAGTCACTGAAATACAGCAAAAGGCATTTGCAGAGATGGAATCGGGAGCAGAAGTGCAGCGGGTGCCGCAGTGTTTGTGCAGTGGCGCAGAGCCAGAGGCAATTAGCGAGCGACATGAATCTCTCCTGCTCGCCACTCAACCGTGCGCAAATGGCACTTCTTGTCCTATGGGTTAAGGAATGGCAGTTTAGTCTGTCAAGTCGTGCTAAAGTTTGCTGATTGAAGGGGTTTGGGGCTGCACTATTACAAAAACTATGTTTTAAAGAAAATGCTCTTAATCCCTATATTATGAGGCACGCACGAGAAAAGGCGAAGCCATTTCTTTTTGGAGAAGTAGCAGAATCAGCAGCTAGTGACAGGAACACATTCATACCCTCCAGTTTGAACAAAGTCAAACTGAAAACTACAAGTGAAGGTGTTTACGAACTTGTGGGGGCTCCTGCGAGTGATCTTGGGCTTTCACCAGACCAGAACTAAAGCTCAAAGAGGCATCGATTTCCCATCCTGCCCCTTGCCCCGCTCTTTTGCTCTCTCCCTCTTTTATTTTGGCTTTTCCGACACGGCGATGTGGTTTTGCGTTACGATTGCTCCAAGGTGCTTTGCTCTCGGGGACGCTAGGTCCAGCAGTGGGCAGCAGAGGGGTGGCCACAGGGTCAGCTCCAAGCTGCTCACAGAGATCTGGCTTCTAATTACAGTGTAGAGAAGTTATTAGGCCGGGATATTGGCTTGTTTTAATAGACTCCGGCTGATATCACCCTCTTAATGTATTCATAAAACACTTCTACTCCATCTGACCCATTGATCTCAGCCGTGTGGGATAAGGTGCTGAACTGGACCTACTAAATGATCCATGGGCAAACTTCCAGGTGCTCAGAGCTTTGTTTTGCCTCTGGGAAGAAGCTGGACATGTGACCTCTTTGTGCTTGTGGTCAGGGGCCCTATGCAAACTTTCGGGGTTCCCATCACCCCCGCTGCCCTCTCTGGCCCTTGTGCTCTGGTTTGGGGCACTTCCCCACCAGCACCCAGCAGACCTCCTCTCTCCCCTTACAGACCCCTATGATCCTTTGATTTTTGGAGAAGCAAAGCTGATGGGATCTTTCCTTCCCCCAAGAACTTGTTAACCTCTTGGACAGATTTAACCAAAGCTGCTAGAAGGAGGTTTCAAAATACTAAAACTGCTGTAAACATCAACAGTAGAGGAGACGGTGAGGCGTGTGAGTAGAGCCCTGCTGACAGCAGAGCTGAAATGGAGCTGGCAGGTCACTCAGCCCTCACTGCCTCTCCCAGGGCAATCCAGCATGTTCAGACATGGCTAAGATGCAGAGAGCGAACCACTTTGGAAGTAAACCTATTTTTTTTTTAATTAAATCATGGCTGCACTCAGGAGGCAAACACCCTCCCTCCCCAATGGCTGGGAGGCAGGACAGAAAACGCACCCAGGAAATGAAATCTTTCTATGCTTGGGACTTTTCAAGCTACCTACAGATTTTTTCCCATGCTTTATAGAACGGCGATGAGCACCAGAGAGAAATGAATCACCAGCTTGTGTAACAGGTGGGTCGAGGAAGAGGACTCATCACTTCATCAGTTTCCATCCTTTGATTTCTTTGCCCTGCCTTGCTCCTATGGTTTGCTTGAGTCTGCTGCTGGATGCCATCTCACCTCATGGTTTTGCCTTAGTCTGGCTGCACTGCGCTTCTCTGCTTCAGTGACTGCAATGGGTTGGGTACAGCCGGAGGAGGAGGGCTGCAGAACTGCCCTGGGGGCTCCAGAAGTGCTGAAACTTTTCCAGTGGAGCATTTGGGGGCTTATGGGAGCTTCTTTTCAGGCTTTTCATGGAGAACTACATTGTTCTCCTGAGGAACAAAAGTCAAAACTAAACTAAGACAAATTCAAACCTGAATGTTTTTACCTCATGGAAATGAAACATTTTGGAACTGTCAAAACAAAATGGGAAAGTTGAAACAATCTGTTTTGGTTCTTCCCAGTCAAAATCAACACGTTCCCTTCAAAACATTTTGATTTCAGTCCGACTGCATTTTCCCATGAATGAAAAACCCCAGCATCCATCTGAAATGTTTTCAACCAGCTTTAGTGTTGAATTTATTACAAGGAGATCATAGCAGGTCTGGAGGGATGGTGAGGGAGTTGTACCATCAGATCAGACAATGAAAACACATCCAGTATTACCATAGCATGATAGAATAGGGTGGGGATATGTGGGCTGGTGAGGGGGGTGATGGCATCTCAGCCTTTTTGGTGCTGTCCTGCAGAAGTCATTGAAGCCCAGTCAGGAATAATGAGATGATGTGACGGGTGGTTGTTGGACCTCAGAGCAGGAGTTTGCATGGGTAAATGACTTTGAGTTTAGAAAAAATGAGAAAATAGGCCTGAGACATGAGGAGACGGGCCACCACCAGCCCTGCTGGGGACAGAGGTGCCACCAAGAATAGGACCAACACCAAAAAAATCAGGAGAAAGTGCCAGAAGCCCTATGGCTCATGACTAAAACCCAACCCAAAACTGAACAGCATCCTCCATTCCTGTGCCTATCTGCAGGCATCTTGAGTTAGCAGAACACCCAGGACAGGTCATAAATTAGTCCAAGGCCTTTGGAGGGGGTCCCAAAACACAGCAGAGCAGACTCTATGCCCTGCCATGACCTCATGTCATTTCAGAAATGCAACATCCCCAGTCCTGCCTGCTTTTCTCTGATCGCCCCAGAACAAAAGGCAAAGTTTTGTCTGCTTTTGTTTTAACTCTCTGTTTTGACAGACCAGTGCCTCTGATCCCAACTTCTTGGCACGTGGATGGCTAACGTACATGGAGGCAGACATATACTTCGAGACATTTTTGCACTGTTATTATCTCTTGATCTACTGATTGCATAAAACAGATAATCCCTTTTCTGTGTGTTCTGCTCACCCAGGGTAATCCATGTTCCCCTCAGGAAAGCAAATTTCACCACTGCATTCAGCATCCAGCAACGACTGAGCTGCTCTTGAGTCACCAAATTAAACCATCCTCTTGTGAGGGCATAGGAGGAACATTATTACCTCCACAGCAAGGTCAGATCTTTTTCCTGTGTTAATTAATCAGCAAAATTAAATAGTTTGTTCACTTAATATTAGTCCCTTGGAAACCAAGACACTTATTAAATTGAAGCCCAGAGCCAGGTGAAACATGACATGCACCACGGAGATCTGTCAGTACCTTTCAAGCTTGCCCTTGGGCACCATCCTGACTGTTTCAGCCAGGCGTTTCCCTCGGATGAGGAGGATATTTCTGCTATTTTCTTTCCTTTCTATTTTTTCTATTTCTATTTTCCTTCCTTTCTGCATCACCAGCTGCTGCATTTGGGTTCGTTCTCATTTTCTGTAGCCAAAGACTTTGCCACCCTGCTATTATCATGGTACTTTCCATCCCGTTACAGCATTACACTATATTACTTCCTCTCTGAACAACATTAACTTTGTTGACTCAACTCCAAGCGCAGAGGGAGAAGACCTGGAGGTGCCCGCACCACTGATGTGTAAGCTATGTGTGATGGCACCAGGACAATAGACTGTGACCTGGATAGACTCTGGGTCTCAATTTCTCCTACAAAGAGGTGGTCTGTCATGTTCCTCAGTCTTAGTTACTGTGGTTCATCATCTGCCAGAACTCTGTGGGCACCCTGGTCTCACTAACAGCTGGCTCTGAGAAACCATTGGTGCTGGATATTTCCTTCCATTGACTTCAAGGAAAGCACAGGGAAAATCCGCTTAGTTGCAAAAGAGAGCAGAGGGGAAAAGAGGTCTTTCCTACTCTGTGTCTCTCTGACTTCCAGCTCAAGGTTTAAGTTACCGTATGATTGATCCAGCTCACGTCATCAACCTGGCTCTGCACAATGACCCAGAGTGCAAAGCAACATATTCTGTCTATATATACCCAGATGAGAAACACTCCATTTTCAGAGCTCTTAGCTAGAGATGTATTCAAAAGGCTCCAGAAGTAAAATCTGGGGCTCTGGGCTGGGTGTGAATGGCAAAGCCAGACAGACAGAGCACAGGCTGAAGAGTAGTAGGAATTTTTTAGCTCCTCCTTGGTTCGGAGGCTGCCTGCTCTGCATCATACCCAATGCTCCTGCATTGCCACCATGTGTCAACATAGAGGTATATCAAATCTGGGTGCAAAAAGCTTGTCCCCCACCCAAATCTGGGTGCAAAACGTGTCCCCCAGCCTGCCAGGGTGGGATGGGCACACGCTGCCCACTGACACGCGTGGCAGAGCTGCCCTGGGTGAGCACCAAGGTGCTGAATATTGCAGCAGGATTTCTAGGCAGGTGCTGCAACAAGAAGATAATGAATCCCAGCCTATCAGTATTTCACAAAAGAACACTAGGGGTTTATCTGTGCTGTACCTTCTGGCCTCCTGTCCTGACCATGGGCACTGGGGAATAAGATAAGGGAAGGGACAGGACTACACAGTACCAGCAGGAGCTGAATTCACCAAATAAAACCAACTGCAGCAGAACACCCTGCATGGATAGGTCAGATCCTGGGGAGGAGACCCACGGGACTGCAGGACAGCAGCTCTGGGGCCACTGCAGCTGGTAGTGCTGCTCACATCACAGCTCCATCTGGGCGCGCTGGCCTCAGACGAAGGAATATAATGGGATTTCTTCAAAACCTCTTCAGTGAGGGAAAATACTCCATTTGAGCCAAACTAGCTTGGGCAGAGCTTGCAAAGCTCATGTGCTAACCTTCTCTGCTGCCCTCAGAAGCCAGCAGGACCTCGAGCTGAGCATCACCACAGAGACTGGGCAAGAGGACTTCTCCAGGCATGGGAAAAATCTTGGCCTGAGCACGCCTTCTTGAGACTTCCTCAGTCCTCCTTCCTTATCCATTCATTATCCGTTCCTTCCTTATCCTTATCAGGGGGTTGGAACTAGATGATCTTAAAGGTCCTTCCCAACCCAAACCATCCTATGATTCTATCCAACCTTGACTATGTCCCTCATTTCCAAAGACCACCTCTGGTTTTGCTGGAATATTATAATTCATGTCTGCATGACATAGCAAAGTCATAAGCATGTCTCAGTACAGCTGGTTGGAATAGAAAATTCTGGGAGGTAAGAACAGAAGGGTTAGACTCACTTGTGCTCCCAGCGTCATGCCACAACTTCCCCCATTTTCATTTTCAGGCTATTTTCCCTCAAATCAACATGTTTAGCAACCCTTCCTCCCCTCAAAAACCTCTGAGTCTGGTTTATTTAATTTCAGAAGAGGAAAATATCCACAAGAATGCCAATTTGTCCATCTAGCTGGATTTCATTTGCCCTCTCTTACACAAGTAACAAGACCATTTATAATACAAGGTGTGGTGGACAGTTCAGCAGCTGGTTTCAAAACAAACTCCTGATGTTTTAGATATGGTCTCTTCTGTTGGAAAATTTCAACTGTTCTTCAGCGATTGAAATCTCCTTCTTCCGATGCACTGCAAGGTTACTGTATAATCCACTGCATACTTCAGAGTTAGATAACAGTTATTGGCAGATATAAATAGATGTTTTCACGAGCAATATTGTTTGGTATGCTAAATGTTGCTTTAATTTGCTGGTTCAATTTAAAGTGAATTCCTGTCATGCACACAGAACAAAATAGATCAATTATATTACTACTAATTATTGTTATTATTTTAAACTGTGCTTCTCCAGCAGATTTAACAAATTTGTCAATCCAGCTTGTTCACCTTCTTGAAACGGAACCCGGCAGTCTTGCATGCAAATTACCTGAGATTTTCAATGAGCAACAATGATAATTGCGACCGTTTGGTAATTATCTCCCCCTAGACAGTCTCAATTTATCACATCGAGGCCTGAAGGCTCCAGCGTCTTCATCTTCCAAAAGTATTGATATATAGTCCTATACATCAAGAAGAAAAATTGCGTTTTGCAGTCATCCTTATTGTTGGGGTCAGAATAAATAGGGAAAAATATTAATATTTTGGAAGGAAACATACCTGCAAGTTGGTCTGAAATTTCTTTCTGGAAAGCCACATTTTTCAGCAATATTTTGAGGTAATGTGTTAAAATCATCAGAAAATACATTCTTTCTCTGCCTGGCTCTGATAAATAGCCTTTTATGTTCATGCTTCTAGTACAAAAATAAAAGTTCAAAATCCATAAACTATGTGACATCTCTCCTGCCTACCTATAACTGCATCTTTTCTCCATTAGGGTATCTTTATCAGAAGGTCATAAATCACAGCCACTCATATTACAGAGCGACGATTCTCATAGGGCTTTGCTAAGGCAGGTTTCGTCTTAAGGTATTCATTTTTGTAATTCAGTGCTGCACTATTTACTCTTTTTTGGCTGCAATAATCCATCTGAGATCAAATATATGTACATATAAACCAGCCTCAATATTGAAAAAATAAATAAATCTGGGAGCGATGGTAATGGGTGGGCAGAAATTGTGTGTTTGTGGAGGGTTTTGAGGTCTTTGGCTGTTTTTGTTCGGACTTGGACTGAAGCTGGGCTCGCAAGGAGGCTCCGAGAGGTGAAAAGAAAAAGAGAAGTAAAAAGCAGAGGCTGTTCCAGGCATGGGAGTTGGAGAAGAGCATACACCCTGCCAGGGTAAACGCAAAACCCTAAGACAGATGGGACAGGCATGGTAGAATCATGAAAACTGAAACCACGGAGCTTTCCAAACACAGCAGAGACAGGAAGCCTGCAGAGACGAACAGGGGCAATCAAGGAAAAGGAAAAAGAGAAACAGATTATTTTGTTCTTTGTTCGCAAGCAACATGTCTCCATAAGCCCTGGGCCTGAGCCACTGCCAAATGGTCATCATTCTGCCTGAGCACCAGAGAGATGGGCAAAACAAATCTTTAAGAAAACAGAGGGAAATACAGACCGCTGAGGCTGGCCTTTGGGTTCATTGGTGGGAAACAGGATTGAGGGAAGAGTTAGCATGCCTGGGCAAATGAAATATTCTAAGGAAGGGTCACCGGCTTCCATAACTTTCTCTCATGGTAGGATGAATGGAGCAAGATTCATGTTAGGGATGTCAGGGAGCAACATAAGTAGCACACCTCAGGGACAGCAACATGGGATGCACTGCCCATGCACTGCCTCTGCGATACCAAATTCTTTGGCTTCATCACATCCATGGCCAACAGCAAGGAGCTGTGGCTGGGCTGAGAAAGGAGCTCCCAGGGCTGAGCTACGGTGGTAAGGTGGCAGTGGGTATTCATTGCTGCTGCAAAATTGATGCACATGGGGGGAAAATAACCTGACTCTAGACTCACCATGAAAGGAACTAAATTGTCTGTTACCTTCAAAGTGAGATCTCGGAGTGGTCACGGGTGGTTGTTGGAGGCTGTCAGCTCAACAGGCAGCAGTGGGGCTACAGGGGCAGGGCTGTGAGGAAAGGCAAAAAGGACAACACAGAGAATGCAGTGTTCCTGCTTCAGGCCCTGGTGATCTTTCATCTCAGTTGTTGTGTCACTTCAGGGGAAATAACAGCAAATAAGGATTTGGGGAGGGCAACAATGTCAGTGCGGGAGGGAAGCAACATCTGCCCAAGCTACGGGTATGGGTGGGAGCATGGCCATGTAAAAGTAACTATCCCTCATTTTGGGAGCTTATGGGCTGGGGAGATTCTTCTGCCTTCCACTTGCCTCCCTTTCCCATCACCCAGCACACTGCCAGCCGGAGCAGTGGGATGCAGAGGACCAAGTGCAGGATGAGCGTGTGCTGTGTTTCATTACAGCAGATTGCCAATTTTACACATCTCCGTATCTCAAAAGCCATGTAATGAAGAGAAGTCATTTAAAGCAACAAAAATACAGGAAATGTAATAAATGCAAAAAGAGAATTATGTGGAAAATGCATTCAAGGAATGTGCTCCTCGCTGTTGAGATGCTTGCAGTCTACTTGCTTCATGAATATTTAGAAACAAGAAGGTTGGCTCCAAATGTCAGTCTAACTGCATGCAGTTTTCCTTGTTATAAATATTACATTTTTTTCCAAGACAGCAGAATGCAGAAAAGTAACATATAAGACCTTGAAAGCCCCCTTCTTTTGCTCCTTGAAATCGGTTCATTTGGACTGTAAATTCCTCTGTGCTACGTGATAAAGATACTTTGCTTTCATCTTTGTTTAAGGTTGCCAAATTAGAAAGATTGGTTGACCTGGAAAATAAAAGGGATACTGCTGTAAATATTCCATACGCTTTCTAGAGCTGAGACCAACAGCAGCTGATGCTGGAGTGATGTGAAATATGGGACTGGCAGTATCAGAGCGGCTATCATGCACAAGAGCTCCTTGCATTGGCATCTGGTAGATGAAGACTTTGTTCCTGGAAACACATGCTCTCTGAGGATGAAACAGAGAGGCACTGTAAATTAGATGTGAAATAACAGCTTTTCCTGGAAGGTAAATCTGGTGATCTCATTTCTAAAGAGAGCCAGAACATTTGGGCAGGGCTTCATCCAGCCAAGGGAGATTTGGTGGTCTTGAGTGGAGGAGAGCTTGGCATTGTGATGGACAGGTCTCATAACTAACTGAACACAAAGCCCTTCCAGTAAGGGACTGGGCTCAACACACAGACAAGAGTTGGATGGCTCAATCCAGGCAAGATGGGAGCATCGCCAGAGGAGGGTTCCCCTCCCTCAAGAGCATGTCTGCTGACTGTTAATGAGATTTACAGTCTTCCCTGAGCCTTGGATGAGATTTCCACTTGGAGCTTGTCACGGTTTGGTACAGAGCTCCACTAAGCCATTGCTGCCTGGAGACGGATGGCCTCTCACCCGTGTCATTGCTTCTCTGCTGAGCCTACACATCCCAAAGAAAGAAATGTTAATCAGGAGCTACTGATCTGATCTGCCTTCATGCCAGACATGGTCTCCAACATGGGTACATGACTGGTAACAAGCAGGAAACATTTGTGGCTCTTGAGAGGTGTTGAGTGTTCCCACCTCATTCTGGGTGTCCATGTCAACCTGTTTGGATGCTCAACTGCTTCATAAAATGCATCCAAGGACATCTTCATGCAAAAGCCAAGGTGCAGGCAAACAGCTAATGTATTTCAAGCTGTCATGTTTCCTGAGGGCTTCAGCAAGAAAATCATTGATGTCCTCCAGGCTTGATCAAAACTGAACACCTCAAAACTTCAAATGCAAGGCTGGGAGCCATTTCAGAAAATGTAGGCCATAGCTCTGCAATGCTATAGTCTTCCATCTGAAAAACAAAATTTGCCTTTTTTTTTTAAATGGTTCTCAAAAGTATATGCTCTGACAAACTCCCAGCAAATGAGAATTGAAATTTTGTTCTATTTATAGAACAGAAAATCCACAGACAATATAAATGAATTTGTAATACAAAATGGAACATATTATCCAGACTAGTGAGAGATAGTTACATACCCTTTGTACAGCGGTACGCAATAATACAGCCAAAATATTTCAGAACTAATTACTGTACATCCTTATAATCCCTGGTAGAGAAAAATAACACATATTTTTGGAAGTTCATTGGAAGCATGTGTTTAAGATGTTGTTAATCCTTCGTTCCAAAATCATTGGCTGGATGATAATGAAACAGTCCTGTTTGCTCTCAGTGTGTTAAGACCTAAATCCCATCTTGGTTAAAGCTGATTATTTCGTATAGAGGAACATAACTCAATTCCTTTTCTTCTTGTTTTGCTTTCCTTTCTTTCAATGAGAATTTTCCATTCTTACTTTGGTTTTCTAGGTGGCAACTGGCAGTAGAAAATGATGGGCTTTAATCTCAAATTTCAAAATCAATACAGTGCGGGTACTATTGATTTTGGCATACCGGGATGACCCTGAGGGGGTTCACAGCAACCAAAGAGGGCTTTTGATGTTTTTGGACCTTCTTCAATTAGAATTGCTAAAAAACCTTCCACCCTCCGAGAACACAGGAGAGCCAAAATAACTTTGCTTTGCTGCCGCGCACCCGTCACAGCACAGCAAGGTCTTGGCATGTGATGCCCATGGATCCAGCAACCACAATGTCCCTCTGCAATGCAGGGCAAGGGAAGGTGAAAACGTGCTATTTCACCTAAGACAGGCTAAAGAAAACTATAGAGCCTTATTTGCTTTCATTGAGAAGTACTCATGCGTCGATATTGGAAATGTAGCAAGGAGAGGCTCTTATGTCTGAGTTCTGGTTTTTGCCACTCTTGTTGGAAACACATTTGCAAGCAAACTTAAATCTCCGACTTCCTAAGTTCTGAGTACTTCACTCTGTGACTTTAATATTCTTTAACCATATGGGCTCCTCTGTAATTCTAAATGCTTTTTGAAAGGTCTGGATTCAATTTCTCCAATAGCCTCAGTGTTTTCAGGCCAGCTAAGATCACTCTTGCAGTTTGGTGTGAGTTTGGGATGTTGCCCAGAGCAAACAATAGAGGAGCTGTGGGATTTTTTTCTTTTTTTCTTTTTTTCTCCTATAAATTTTATGAATTTCAGATTGATGTTTGTTGAGTTTATACATTTTTTTTTTTTAAATCTTATTAAAGACTCTTGAAGAACAAAATAAATTGCTCTGAGCTGCCATGTGGTCTTTGCATACCGGGCTTCACCGAGCTCCAATACAGCATCCTCCTCTTCCTCCAGACTACTACCAGCTTGGGACACATCAAAAGGCTGTCATCTCTCTCAGCACTCAGCTTTTCCCACTTACTGAAGACCCCTCTGATAAGCTTGCACCAAGTCAAGGGGTCTGCCTGTCTCTGAAGCAGCTCTAAAAGCTACATGATCACCCTGAAGATGGCTGAGGTTAGGTGGACGGGTGCCCTACCAAGTCCCTCTGCATGTCGGGCACTCAGGAATAAAAAAAGTTGTTCCCTTCCATCTAAGAAGTGGTTCAAAGAGCCTAAACATGAGATTTTGCAAGAGCTGGTCTGGCAGATAGTCCTGCTGAGCATTTCTGCTCATGTTGTGGGGGATGGAGATGAGATATTCCTTTCAAAACACGTGGTCTGTTCTGCAATAGTGAGGAACTGTGGGTGCACAGGAGAAGAGGATTTGAATTCAGGGTGGTGCTGATAATGTAACGAAAAGGTCTGAAAAATAGAAACAGAAGAAAATGTGATGGGAGCACAGACAGCAGGCACTGTCCCGCACTGCTTCACTGCGGAGGTGGTATGAAGGGAGCCCAAGGGGAGGCAGCAGGAGTTGTCAGAGATGGAGAAAATACAGTCTGGAAGGAAAGATTGAGAGGACTGGGGCTGCTTAATACACAGAAGAGAGCACTGAAGGGAAACACCACTGGATGGGAATATATATTTAGCAACAGCAAAGGAAAGGTTTTGTTCAGGAGGTCCATGGAGGATAGGAGAAGAAAGTGTGCACGCTGCATATTCAGGCAAGGTATCAGGAGAGACATTCCAGCAAGCAGCAGAGACATCTCTGCCAGGCTGTGAGAAGATCAGAGAAGGCTTATAGAGGAATTTGGGATGCCTCCATGAGTATATTGGTTCAAGATGCCCTGCTCAAGAGTGCGAGGGAGCCCAGTGGTGTTGCTTTTCATATTGGGGCATGCAGTAGAGCAGGATGGAAAGGGAGATCCACTTTATAGAGTACTGTGTCTTACAGAGTGGCCTTGAAATTCAAAAATTTCTCTGTGTTGGTGGGTAAAAATTTAAGTTTGGGGGAGTATCTGAAATAATAAATGATTTTCTCAAATTTCAGTCAAAAATAAAACTTTTTTTTTGCAAAAGTGGCCTATTGTTTGCTGTTCTTGTGACCTATGTCTTTCTTCTCTGAAGCAACAAAACAAGTCCAAATTGTGAAAGTGTGGCATTGTGACATAACAAGACTGGCAGCTGCATTTCCTGTGCTCAAACCAGCACAATTCTGCCACTAAAATAAAACAAAACAAAGTTGGGCGGGGGTGTCTTTATTTTTTTTTTCATTTAACTGTTCAAATCCAAGATGAAATAATTCAACTGGCCCGAGCGGCAGCAACAACAATTGTTTCGTATTCTCTGCTCACTGAGATGTGCTCAGCCCCAGCCCACGTCCCACTGTCCCAGCTTGGGTTGGGATGGGAGGAGAGGGGAGAACAAATCTGAAGCTTGCAACTCATCCCAGGCTGGAAGAGCTGCTCCCTTCCCTGCTTCCTTGTCCAACAGAAGTTTCAGATGTTGTTTTCTTGCAACTTTTTGAGGGGGGCTTTGAGGTTAGCAAGAGTGGGGTGTATGTTTCTGAGAGGAAAGATGGCCTTGGAGCATTGGTTTGGTGAGATATGTGTCCATACGTGGGTGGCAGAGAGGCTCTCATCTTTGTCAGCTTGGGCAGAGTGCTTTGGGATGCTGTGTAATTGGCAGGGAAGCTTAATTGCTAATGATGGGGTGAATAGCATCTTGTGTCTGCTGCCTAAGAGCAAAGCTGATCTGAAAGCCCCAAGCCCCAAGAGGTAAAAGATGTAGGAAGTGGGAAGTTTGCATCCTACTGAAACAGAAGATTACTTTTGAGCTCATTAAACTTTGTAGACAACAAGAAAGATCATTTTGGAAAGAGGCTAAAAGATAACAAATAATTCCCTCTTAAAAGCGAAACAATAAAGTCTATTCGTTCATTATTTGAATTTCTTGCCTAATGAAATTGGATCCAGCCTGAAATACTCCCGTAAACTGAAAGCTAATTCATTTCCACATTTGAAATGCATGTTATCAATTACAGACTGTAGATGTAATGATTTCCATAGCTAGTTTTGATTCTGATACAAGTGACTTTGAGGATTTATTGATGATGGGTGTATAAAAAAGCCAGTTCAGAAATGTATGCTGAATTCATCTCTGCTCTGTACACACAGCTATTGGGTCTTTGAACCGCAGCTCAGTCAGGCAGATAAGCATCTTCTGCTCATCAGAAAACTTTAAAGGCAACCTAGATTTCAGAGTTCCCCTTGAATCCTCCATAGCTCCTGGAGGATGAGTGATGGGTGTGATGCAGGACCATCGCAGAGAAGGTTGGTTAGCATCCTATTCCACCTGGGCTGGAATCCAGAAATGTCCCCAGAAGTTCCTCAGGCCATAAGTTGCTGCCCAGCTTTTCCCTTATGAACAGGGGGACTCCCTAAGCTGAAACCTTAAAACCTACCTTAACCCTACCTGATGTAAGCCACTGGAGCAGTAGTTTTCAGCCTCATTACATGGGTTTCCAGACCAAAAATAAACAACAGAAACAACATTTGTGCCATGGGAAGCCCTACAAGGCATGGGCATGATAGCTGCAGGGCTCGCTGTCCCTCCCTCTTGCCCTGCACCACACTGCTTTATCCACACTTTGTCATAAATTTCTTTCAGACAAGTGGAGATTTTTCCTTTTTTGCCTGCCAGAGTTGCACTTGCAGACTCACAATTTCAGGGTGACTCTGAGGAGTATCCTATGACACCTTGCTTTAGCCTAAAGCAAGGGAGAAGGACATGAAGGACATCAGACACGTGGGCTGGTGGGCAGCCCCATTCACCCATGGAGTGGGCACAGTGTGCTGGCCCTCTGGCTGGGGCTTTGGGAGGGCAATCACTGCAAATCTCACTCTACATTTAGCTATTTGCACACATTACATGTATGCACGGCTTGTCCTCCAGAGCCCCTTGCTTTCCTAATGCTCCCTTTTGCACTTGGTTAATGCCTTGGCTTCACCTCCAGCAGCCCTGCACCACTTGTATCCCACCTCATGTGGCCACGTCCCACCCACAGGGCTCTATGGGGCTTTCCTCCAGGGCTGGCATCCCAAGCACAGTGTTTTAGCAAGTCGTGCATTCCCATGTCAGAGCATGGCAGGGTGCAATGTTTTTTTCTCTCTTATTGTTTATTCTAAAATGGGCTTAATATTTTCAGGGTAGAGGAACTTTATGGGGCCAGAGCTCCAATCATTATAAATCAAATAGAACGTACAAACACAAGAAGCAAAAAGGAAAATAGTACGTTGCAAATCATTCACGTCAATAATCTAGGCCGTGATTTGTAGCCAGCAAAGGAAATTGGACTTTTTAATATGTAACACATTAACCTAAGCGTCTGCTTAAATGGAGCTGCGTTTTTAATGTGTTGACATATTAACACAAGTACTCTTTCTCTAATTCCCCCAACCTTAACATAACAACAATATTGTTAAATCATTAGCAGATATTTAAAGAAATATTAATTCTCCCTAATAAAATATTGAATAATGCGTTTTGCTGTTGCCTAGCCACAGTGAATAAGCAGTGCTCACCTGATCACACCTGCCCCTACTTAGATTTCATAGCCACAGAAAGCATGCGCTTATGTATGCGAGGCAGAGGCACAACGTTTTCAGCAATAATTCAGGCAGTTCAGGCAGGCAATGATCACAGAGGGCAGCGCAACTAAATTCCTGCTGGTTTTGTTGGATTATGGGTTTATTACCAGTGTGGAGGTGGTGTGGCCAAAGAGATGTTTCTGGTGCCTTCACCATGAGCTCTGGGGATGCTCTGGTCCCTTCCTGAGCCCCTGCAGGGTCTGATCCTGCGCCGTGGAGTCAGCATACCAAGACATGGCCCTGGACAGCAGAAGACATAAAACCAGTGGATGCTCAGGGAATGAAGCTGGAAAATCACTCCCATAATGATGCTGGAGGAGCGGACAGTGGTCAGTTCTCTTCTTCCTCGTCCTCTCCCTCCTCCTCCTCCCGTAGCTCTCTTTATTTTGATTCATTTTCTTCTTGTTTAATATGGTGTGTTTGTGGGCAGAGTGTGCTCAGGATGGTGTATAATGGGACCAACTGTGCAGAAATGTCATGCATGCGAAATCTATGCAAAGCCCCTGCTATGCTTTCGCCTGAATCAATTTAAAGAAGACGCTCCATAAAACAGGATAAAGCCAGATTAAGTGCATACAAATGAGGCAGCCCAGGCAAGGTTTTCAGAATTTGTTGAAGGCAGATGGAATACAAATGGCGAGAGAAATTGCACCGGTGCATGTGTAAAACACACTTGACAGATACATCCAGGGAGGTGGGAGGAGAGAGAACTGGCCTAAAGAGGAGCCTGCAAGGTCACCAGAAGACCAAGGGACAATGCGCCCAACACGAGGCCGTCCAGCTCCACCAATTCAACAGAGGGAAAAGCCAATCAGAAAGCCTGTCCCAGTGCTATTTGCTTTGCTTTTCCATGCATTTGATATTCTCTGAGTGCATTCAGTTCCCAGCCTCTGCAGATTTCCCTGCTGATGATGCGCAGCAGCCTCCGCAGGACGGTGATGCATGGGGACACAAGCTCTGTGACACAGGGAAAGAAGTCTGGGAACTTCTGTTCTCGAGCTGGAAACGAGGGCAGCACAGTGAAAACTGATGAAAGGAAATGTTTGGTTTTTTTTTTTCACACAGTTTGCTGCTGGAAATCATTGCCAGTAGATTTTGTTGAGGCTGAAAACTTGTCAGGCTTCAAGATGTGAGCTGGACATTCCTGTGGATGGTATGAACACATAGGGCAGAGATTTTTTTTCAAGTTGAATATTAGGAAAATTTTCTCTCAGAAAGAGCAGAGAGGCACTGGCACAGGCTACCCAGGAAGGTCCCTAGAGGTGTTCCAGAACCGTGGAGATGTGGCACAGAGGGACATAGTCTAGAGTGGTCACAGGCATGGGCTGGTGGTTGGACCAGATGACCTTAGTGGTCTTTCCAACCTTATTCTATGACTTAGGCGAGCTGCAGCAGGCTGCAGAACCCATAGCCCCCTCTTGTAAGGAGTTTTAGCTCTGGAGGAAATAGGGCAACCTGAATCCCTCCACACATCCATGCACGAGCATCTTGGATCTTTCTTCATCCCATACATCTCCTGGTCATGTCCCACCAGAGGTAACCAAGGGCAGCACACCTCAAAGGCACTTCACTTCCCAGAAGAGCTGTCAAATAGAAGCAGTCAGGCAGAGATGAAGATGCTCTTCCACTGCATCTCCTGAGGATTACACAATGGGAAGATAATTTCCACCGAGTTCATACCTGGGTGCAACCACTGTAAATCAGGAAGCAGATTCACACAACACTGAAGGTACTGATGGATAGTCCATGGTTTTCATGGGTACTTTGGGAAAACAACATGTCCTCAGGCTGCTGGCAAGAAAATCACTTGGAAACAGAGCTTGAGGTCTCCAGATCTTGGAAGTCAGGTACTCATGCAAGCAGAAGCTGCTGCTGTTGTTTGTGATGTCCCTGGGATGGGGAGATGGGGATGCTTCATGTTCTCAGGACTGTCTCCCCAGCACTGAAACCCATCTGCTGTCTTGTCTGGGGGCATATTTTAGAGAACATTTATTCAGAATCTCTTTAGGAAATCCTAAATATTTCATTGGCAGTGCTTAAGATATTCCCACATCTTCAAACCAAGCATATGGCCCTAGGAGGAAAAGAGGAATTGAAACTAATGACAATCAAACTCTGCAACCGATCTGCAGACTCCTTTTGACAAAAAAGAAAAAAAAAAAAAAAAGATTTTAATGCCAATTATTTCAGAAAGTTAAGTGAATACAGAAACTTACATATCTGGCAAGTCTGGAACTGTTTGGTGGTTGTTTGCAGAGGATTTTATTTTTTGTCAGAGTGGTTGTTATTCAGCTGTTCAGCATTTTGATAGGAACCTCATGTGGCCAATGAACACCTGAAAATGCTGTGCGGAGAGAGACTTTACTTTCTGCTGTTAAAAAGTACGTGGCCAAAGCATCAGTCACATATTTCATTCCGGTTGAGAATTGGAAGATATCAGAAAGCTTGTATTTTTGAGAGTGAAAAGCCATCTCCTGCTCTTCAAGAAATCATTTTTCATGAGGAAAACTTGGAGATATTTCACTATGAGGGTGGTGAGGCACTGGGACATACTGCCCAGAGAAGATGTGTGATCCCTGGAGGTGCTCAAAGCCAGGTTGGATGGGGCCTTGTGCAGCCTGCTTGTCAGAGATGCCCCTGCCCATGGAAGGGGGTTGGAACCAGATAGACTTGCAGGTCCCTTCCAACCCAAACTATTCTGTGATTCTAGGATTCCGTGGTTCTAGGAAGCCACGCAGCCTGTAAAAATGTGCATACCACCTCTCATTTGTGCAAGTTTGCCTCCTCCCACTCCTGTGCTCTGCTAGAGCTGCATGAGCACCAAGGGCACAAGGAGCCAGGCTTGGAAGGAGGGAGGAGGGAGGAGAAGACAGCTCAGCTGCAGCTCTCACTATCCATGGCTGAATAATTTAGGCTTTCGATTTGGATTCAGGTGCCTCTGAAACTGACAATTTCATGGCCTTCACCAGAACAGCAACCCTTCATTTAAACACAAGGTTGGTTTGGCTGCAAGCCTGAAATGCTCCTTGTAGATTCGAGGGCTGCTCAGGGATGCCACGGTCTGTTCCAAGCAGCTGAAGGACCTCTGCCAGGTCCCAGATATTTCCCTTTGCCCCCTTGCTGTTTGCCCCAAAGAAGAAGTGTTTTGCATTCTTGGGAAGCAGCCCAGAACACTCCTAAGGTGGCTGTTTGGGAACTTTCCTTAGCCTAAACCCAAGCCTTGGGAATGGGAAAAGCATGAGCAACAAGAATACTTGGCGGGCAGCTGAGGTGTGGTTGCTGGTCTCAAGTCATAGCAAACACACAGAGGAGTGCTGGATTGCCCTGCAGTCACATATGCTGGTTCAGTCCCTCCCAGAACCCCATGAGGACCATGGAGCATCTTCCAAAGGTGTCACAGTGATGTCTCCTTTAACTTTGCTGGAAGTGTTGAATCAAGAACTGGCAGAAATGCTTTCACTGAAATATTATTTTTTGCTTTCCCATCCTCCCCCAAATAAAGGTTTTTTAAAGAGACTTGAAATGCACTCGATGAACTTCTTTCTTGAAAAAAGAAAGAAAGAAATAAAGAAAAGGCAAGGGGAGAGGTAGGGATGGATTTTGAATGTGCAAAAAGTATCGTTTCAGGATTTTCTTCCTGTGACATGGCTCCCTTAGGAAATACCTTGCCATTTCATTTCCATGTTTTCATGGCTCAGCCTTTCAGAAATAGCATTTCTTTGTTTAAAACTGACCCAGCTAGGAATGCAAATGCAAGGTCATTCTCAGTGCTTTGCACCACTCACTCGACATCACCTCCTATTAGGGTGATGCCTGCGCCCTCGAGTTGTGCAGCGTCTTTGCAAAAGCAGAGAAGTATTTTGGGATGCCTTGGGAAAGAGAGCGTACGGAAAACAGAAAATCTGAAAAACAAAACAGCAGAAGCGGAATTATTTTTCCTGGCTTCTAAACGGTCCCTGGTAGGACCTGAGGACATCCATCAGGTGAAACATCCCTAGAGAACTGGAACCAGAGTGGTGCATAAAGCCAGGCCAGCCATGGCTCAGCATCCCCTGGGAGAAATATCACATGAGCCAGTGATTGTGAAGGAAAGGAGCAGACATCCCAAGCAAGACATTCCACGGGACTTTATACATCCCAAAGGAGAGATAATTAAGAGCTTTCCTACCAACCCTGTGAACTGGTGCGTTGCCAGACTGCAAAACCCAAGGCTGGTTTCCACGTCCAACACCATGTTTCCCCCTCGATGGCTGTCCCTGGTGACCAATTCCAGTGAGCAACCGGCTCCAGATGAGGACCATGGGTTCATTAGAGTTGATAAGGTACATAGGGTTGAAGCCTATAAAGCTCTTGTGGCTCTCTGCCGGCTGCAGGATGCTTGTGAAAAGCTGCCTGACTGTTTATAAAGGCTCTGCTCCTGCTTCTGCTGTAGGGAATGGCATTTAGGCACCATGAGTATGGCTGAAGGGGAAACTGCAGAAGCCCCTGGAGCCTCCCTGCATGCTGCAGGGAATAGAACAATGAGAGGTCTCAGTTTCAAGGGCTTAAGCAGAGGAGCACACAAAGGATGCTTTGCAGATTGTGCTCATTGGTGCCTAGAAGGTCACGGGTTGGGCTGAACCTGGCTTTCCCCAGTACAGACATGGTGCTTGTACTGCTCTGTCTTCCTCTCAGCTCATGTGACTCAAACTTGGGAAAGACACTGCTGTTGGCTTCCCATCAGAGCATGCATAAATTACTGTAATGAGAACAGACCAGTCACCTCCGAGCTTCATGCCCAGGGAGGAAACAATTCCTGTTCTCATCCTTCTCTAGCACACAGCATTTGTATGCTATTTCCCCTGTTTTACACTGCATTTTAAAAATGGAAACACCAAATGGAGCCACTCAAACCTCTGTCTGTCCAACGGAGGCTTTCCACAGCCTGCTTTCTCAGATGGAAAGTTGCACCTTGGAGCTCAAGGCAGGGCAGCCCAAGGGGCTGCAAGGTGACCAGGTGATCCCAGACTCCTCCCAGTGGCTTGAGAGACCTTCATGGAAGAGCAGGTAAAGCAAGAACACAAAGTTTTTGAAGCTGCATGCAGGGGATGGAAGCTTTATTTCCTCCTGCAGCAGCAGCTGCCTGGTGTTCCTTTGTATGCTGTTCATTTGCAAAGCCATCCATAGTCATTTATTTAGGAAACTGCCTGGGAACAGATGCTCTGAACAGAAATGTGGCAAATCCTCCACAGGGCCCTCTGTGCAGGGGATTTTTTGGCAAAGAGAAAAAAGAAAAGGTGAAGGTGACAGGAGCCGTGCAGAACTAGGTAGGCTCACACAAATAGCCAGAATTAGCCTGGTGCGTGGTTCCTACTGAAGCTGGAGTTTTGCTCAGCAGTTGTGGCTGGAGATTAGGTTCAGCCGAGTGGAACTTTTCTGGGGTGTATCCTGCAGTGAATTTAATAAGTTTTTGGCTGCCTGACTGTGTGGGAATGCCTCCTCCTGGCTCAGGTGGAAGTGTTTTGTGCTCTGCTGTATGGCCAATGTGGGCTGAATGCGCCAGTGGCAATCAGAGTCTGGCGTCCAGGATCCACCCAGTAACAGCAGCATCCCAATGAGGCCGCTCAAGAGACATGCTGCTCCTATGGGGAAGGGCAGTGCCTCACTGGGAGATGTGAGCAGGGCACAGGAGGGGAGCGAGCACCTTTGGGAACAATGGTTAGACAGCTGGAGTGGTAGGGTAAGTCCCATTGATGTCACAAGTAGTGACAACTCTGCTTCTCTCGGGTACTTGTGTACCTGCAGCCCTGCTGGCTGAAATTGGGCTTGGAAGGGCTCAGCTCCTTGGCCATGGTTGCTATAAGCATCATTAAAAACTGTGAGGTTTTCAGTGGGAAATAATTGTAAAGAGCAAGGTGAAAGTCTTGGAGAGGTGGGTGGGGGTTCAGATATCTGCCTAGGAATCAAACATTTCAAAGGGTGTTCTGCGTCATACCAGCAAGGAGAGTGGACTGGGAGTTGGCAGCTCCCAGAGCCCCTGGCCATGGATGGAGCTGGCTACAGCCCTGCAAAACAGCCTCACAGACTGCCACATCCCCCTGTGTAGGGGAAAGGCGCCAGGAATGGAGTCCTGTTGTCTCCAGCAACCTACCAGGTGGGTCAGCATGAATCCACCGGCCCTCCTTCCAGGATGCAAACCAGGAGCTCATCCCTCAATGCCTCCCAAACCCTTTCATTGGACTGGGGTGCTCACAGCCCACGGGTCCCATGGGCACTGCTGGAAAGGGAGGTGGCACCAGCTGCAAAAGCAGCCCAAAATCTGGGATGTGCCACTCCGCAATGGGGAGTGGAGCAGAGAAGCAGTGAGGCAGAGTAGAGACAGATTTGCAGTAACAAAGGAGTTCTTTTTTCTGTTCTCATTTTTTTTGTGCACCGAAACAAAGGAGAGACTGAAGAGCGCCTGTTTAATTTGTGAATTTCACAGATTCGGGTCACACAAGAGGGGGAGGGAGAATCAACAAAAAGCCCAACAACAGGCATGGAAAGAGCCCCAAGTATTAATGGCAGCTGATCAATAACTAATCCGCAGTGTTCCAGTTACCAACTTGATGGAGAAAATTCACGGTGCTTAAGTAATTCCAACTAATCTTAATGAATACCTCCATGCCTACATGCCTGCAGAGCTGTGTGAAATTTACAGAAAAATGTCATTTCAGCTCTCTGAATATTTTTTTTCCCTCGCAGTCATCAAAGGAGCATAAAAAATGCTCTTAGAAATCTGCTATCTCTCTCTGCCAGATGAGGGCTTCAAAAGGCAAGCACTCATTTTTTTTTGTCGTAAGCAGGGAAGATTATGAATACATTATCTAGTTAACATTAAAAAAAAAAATCAAAACACCCAATTTTACATTCTTACTTATTTATCCTGTGCCTCTGTCCCCTTTGTGTGCCTCGCCCTCGTCCCTGCTGGAGAAAATAATGCCGAAGTAGACAAATCAGCGACAAGTAGGAAATGTTGATACGTATTTTTGTTCTATTTTTACTTGGTGCTATTCAGATAAGAAAAAAAAAAAAGAAATTTCAAAGAGGAAGATCAGTATGGTGGTTTCAAGCCTCCTCTGTCTTTGCCAGGTAAGAGCTGATGGGTTCCTCCTCTGAAGTTTGGGAGCAGAGAAGAAGATGCTGACTTGTCACCGAGCTGGGGCTGGCCAAAGTGCTGTCAGCCAAGGGAATGGGCTTTATGGGGTGGGAAGGAAGGGAGAATATGTGGTGTGGGCTGGAAGATTTCCAGGGGTTTTGTCCTGGAAAGGGGAAGGTGGGGGCTTAGCATGGGAACGGCTCTTCTCTGTCACAGGCAGCGATGAGGATACAGATTGAAGCCTCTGCTGCTCAGACTGGTGTCCTCCTACTCCAGGTGAATCCCCATGACATTGTGGGATGAAGGCTTTCAGGGAGACATCACTTATGCACCTCACCCAGCACTCCACGTCACTCTGGCTCCTTGCATCATCCTCCTGCAGCCTGAGATGGGCAGTAAGAAGCACTTGGCATATCAGTGTCAGCATCTCCATCCTCCCAGTTGAGAGACCAGTAAAGCTACCTGGTCTTAGTGGGCAGTTGTGTCCATGCAATTCTTATTACCCACTGCAAACTCCTCACGTCAAAAGGGTCCCTTTTCATCCTCCATTTCCCCCAGGGTCCAGCCATGACTCTGTCATAAACTGACATACAAAGTATGAACAGGGCCATTTTCTTTCCTAACAACTTCAGCAACCATTGTAGTTCGTAACTAGGCATGCACAGTTTTTATTAATTTAACAGTGTTATTCCCCCTATGAAATATTCATCCCATAGGATTTCTCTGCACATGAAGGTTTTGAAGAAATTGATCTGCAATGCAGTTACTCCTTTAAAAGAATGATTTCTTTATTATCTCTCCCTTTCAGTGATACCCTATATACAAACAGCAACTGATTAAACGTGCAATCAATCTCATGAAAGCAAACAGATACGGTTTTAATTGCGGGGGGATCTACTCTGTGGGATAGGTGCTTGGAGAGCTGGGCACACCAGACCATGTGAATGCTTTGCTTTACCTCCTCATCCTTTGGGCATCCCTACAAGCCCTCAGCCACCCCGTGCCCCTCATCCCATGGGCTGAGCTTGCTGTGCTCTCCCTTTTAGGCAAGTGCAGCTCATGTGATTAAAGAGCAGACCTTGAAGGCCGTATAGAGACAGGAGCTATTTTGATGCTCATCACAGGGGGATCTTCAGAAGGGCTGATGCAGCAAGGCACTAGATGAAAAAGCCATCGATACGTCTCACAGGGAAAGCACTCTGCTGACCACTGCAGTCAGTTTTAGACCATGTGTGATCCTTATGAAGTGTTTGGAGACAAAACACGTGGCCGTGCCCATGAGACATGCATTGATGAGCTGTCTCCTTGGCCAGGATGCACAAGACACAGGCTGATACTTTCCTTCAAAGCACAAGGGGGATCCTCCATAGATACACAACACAATCATTGCCCCTATTTCTTCTGCAGGATGTCAGCCTCTGAGATAGGACAATGACCCCTTTTGTCCTGTTCTTCTGGTTCCCTTCCCCTTCTCTCTGCATGAGGACACTTTAACCCAATATTGCCATGCCCCAGAGAGCTTAGGACAGGGCGCTGCTATTCCTGGGAGGTATTCAGGGATGCAGAGCAGCGGGTGCTGCTGAGGCCATGTCTAGCCTGGTCACTGCTTGGTCCTCCAGTGTCCCCTGGTGCTTGAATACATCAGATCAAAGCAGCAGAGGCTGCAGTGCTCACCAGGCGTTAGCAGCCAGGAACAGCCCAAGCTGCAATTGTGTGAGCTGGACCAGCAGCTCAGAAGTCCCTCTGTCACCTCTCACAGCTTCCTCAGAGACATCCCTGCTAGCACTATGCTCCCAAAGAAGGCATCAAATGAATTATTTTCAGCTCAGCCCTCCTCAGAACTGATATAAAGTCTCACTTTACCGTGAGGCTGTGCAGAAATGCCCGCTTAGGGAGAACTGGAAGAATTCGTTTTTCAGCTGAGTCACTGGTGGACACAAGGTGTTGTGATCATGGTTGTGACCATGCTGTGCCTTGAGTGCTTGCTCCAGTTTTCCTTCTCACATTAAGTCTGAAAGGCATGGGCTGATTCCATTTAAATACAAAGGGTCCACAATTCAGCTCCTGCAATCCTTGCAAGAATAAGGCGCCCTGCAGAAGACATTAATGGCTCTTCTTGCATTCTACCTATTTTGGATCTGGGCATTAAACTTCCAGTGAGGAGTGAGATACAGAGGAAAATGTTGGGGAATCAGAGGCAGAACAGTCTAGCAAGTAAGGCTCAAGGTCCATAGAAAATCAGGTTTCATTAGTCCCCTCTTTCATCATCTGAATTACTGGTACTCTGTAGGAGCAACCCAAACTGCACAGCATGGGCTGGGAAACCGACTCGGGGAAAAAAAAACCAATTACTATCATCTAAGTAGGAAGAAACTTGTAAAGTGGAACCTGTTCAGAGGAACCACTTAAAGATAGGGCAGTCTTAAGTGACAGAAGGATTTAACAGAGAAATGCCACCCTTGAAATCAATGAAACGTAAAAACCCTTGGACTACAAAAGAAATTGAAGACATTTGTTACCAGCGAAGGCCATTCTTTGAGTACTGATGGAAGAAGCTGCAGAGGTGAGGGGGCTGGAGGTAGCACTCTGGTGAACAGATCAGGCTCACATGGGCCAAACAGCATCGTTTGTGGCCAGACATCTCCCCTCCCTGCTTGCTTGGCCACCCTTGGCCAATCTCTCACTTAAAGCAATATATACATGCATGTAGGTATGAATATGCATGCTATTTTGGTGGTTAGTTCAGCTCCTTTGTATAAACACTGAAAACCTCAAGGGACCACATTCCTCAGATTTGCGGTGTGACTTGCATATCCTTACCTACATGGAGCAACGACTTGCGATAAATACGTTAGAGATTCTGCAGAGCTTTGACGTAATTATTATAGCAAAAATCCAGATGAATTGTGTCGTTATCTAGCATAACTCCCTGACCTCAGCGCTTCCTACATTTACAACCCACGAGGCAGTATTGTATTTAGAGAGCATGCCTTAGGATTTTGCTGTCTGAAGCTGGTAAATAAAACTGAATGGAGAGATACAGGAGTCTTGGTGGGCTGAGACGATGCTCGCAGGCAGAGCACTGGAGGCTGAGAGGATTAGTTAAAGCGGCAGCTGAAACAAAGCTGATGTTAAATGTAGTTGTCTCAAACCAAAGTGGTTAACCTGCTGAAATAGACAGACATGGAGAGAGACCAGCAGCTGTGAAAAGACACAGCCCAGTGCCTGACATGTGCGATGTAGGGGATGGAAGTCCACCCAGATCCATCCCAACTGCTCCCAGACCTGGAGGGCTATCAGCAGACTTCTGGGGCACCAAGCATTTCCCTTTTACAGGCAGCAATTGCATTGCAGCAATTGCAGATTCTTCCAGAAGGTGGCATGAGGTTTTTTTTTTTTGGCAGAGAAGTGGGAAAGGTTGGCAGAGGGAAAGATTTAGAGTAAAGCAGCAGTCTGGAAACCATCTCACTCCTCCCCTGCTGAGGATGGTGCAGCTTTTTGCACATGCTGGACTCTGGGAGGCCGATACCTGGTCTGAAGGCTGCAATTTCTGGAAGAGTGTATACAAAATAGCATGATTCCCATCTGGTAACTAGCACTCAAGACAAGAGGGCTAAAAGAGGGAACCTTCCTACCTGCAGACATTTAGTTAAGTGTTATCAATAACAGCCATGTGCAAAAGCCTTCAATATTCCATTGCATCTGGGTCAGTCGTGGTCACGTGCTGCTTAATGGCGATGTTTAGTTAGGCTGGAAATATGAGTGATGAAAAGCTTGTGTTTAAGTGGAAAGGGAACCTGTCACCCTGTCCTCAGGGGGCCTGGGTGCCCAAGACGTCTTTGCTCTTCACATTGCCATCTGCAGGCCTCTTAAAGGAGACTGCATGCCTGCCCTGCAAGCCATGCATTTGTGGCTTGAATTTAAAGGAACCCACAAACATTTAATATATGATCATTGTCAGCGCTGTAATAGCACCAGGAGTTGCTGTGAAGCACCAAGACTCTTGTACACATGCTGCAAGAGCAGAGCATTGCTCAGGGGCTCGTTCCCACCAATCAGGCACACAACCCAAATACTTCTGATGCCCTGGGGTTTGTAGAGAGTCCTCTAAACTCATCCTCCTGACACAGCCTGGCATTACAGCAGCAGGGATGTTTTCTCAGGGAGGAAAACCTCTGTTCAGAGATTGATTTTTGGCATATTTTTGTGGGACATTATTGAAACCATTTGTAAAATTGCTGCATTCTATTCCTATTGTATCATGCAGGAATTGGAGCAGCAGCGTGGAAATGAAACATTTCAATCTCAGTTAATATGGATTGTTTCACTCATTAAGATGTTTCAGGAAGGTCAAAGGAAAACACTGTCTTGACTGGTAAAGAAAAGTGGAGAAGTGCCTTTGAAACCCTGATTTGAGTGACCTCAGTTTTAAATGTAGATATATGTGGATGCAGCAGGTCCAAATTTGGACGCATTTTAATCACACTTCCTAACTACATGTAAGGGTCATAAATTGGCTGTGGCAGTAAACCAGAAGAGTCTGCTCTTGGACGTGAGTACAGCTGGGGTCACAACTTCCAAACAGGAGGCGGATGGACACCAGAAGGACAATCTTGTAAATAGGTTTGGAGCTCCATTATACTTAACGCAAGATTAGAGTGATATTCATCTTGCTTAATTTTAGCCCATCTAGCAGCTGGTGCCTGGTCAGAGATGTCTTGGCTACGGTTGTAGTACAGGTACCTCTGGAGAGCAGCCTGTCAGGTCTTCAGATGAGTGAACAAGCTGCTGATGGCAGAAGATGTGTTGAAGAGCCTGAGTGATTGGCTTGGATGGAACAACTGACTTTCATCCGGTCAAGTATTATTCCCCCAGCAAGAGAAAAATTGTGCATGCTCCAATAGCCACCCAGTAAACAGCCATCTCACAGCAAAGGGTCAGTACTCCTGATTTTAAGTTATTTAAACTAAAATTTCCCTGCATATGTGGCATATTAGAAATCTCAGTAAACAAACAGGAAATATTCTTGGCTGACACATGAGTTCTTAACGGTGCTACCCCACCCCCTTGAAATTCTTCTAGGTTGGTTTTCACTGGGTTTGGCTTCACCGAGTCCCAGATTTCATTTATATCTGTGCATGCACATATATTTCTCAAAAATCTGGTTTGTCAGCAGACCAAAGCATTTGTAGGTTGATTTCGGAGTATGTGGGCAGCTTCAGGGGACCAACGTGCAGCAGTGGGTCTGACCAGGGTTGTACCCTGGGATCCTGCCTTAGGCTCCTTTCAAAGGTGGTCTGTTGTGAGCATTAGATACGCTCTGTAGGGACTCCAGAGAGCAAAGTTTCTGCTTTAAGTGTCGATACATCAAAAGGCTTTAAAACCTGGAGGTGGACTCAGATTCCACTTCTGTTGATACTTTCAAGGAAAACAGCGTGCATTAAATCAAGGAGAGACGGAAAATCTCTGCTAAGCACTTGCTTAGGGTAACAGAACTGCATTTTGCTCTCATCTCTCAGGACAGATATACACCTTAACTCCTGAATTTCCTTAGTACTTTCTTCTCAGAGGTGTCAAGCTCCTGAAAAGGGGCCAGCTGCTGAGATGATTCTAAAATGTGTCTTCAGAAATGTAGCGGCAACACATCTATCTTTGGGTCCAAGAAAGGGACAGGGAGAACTGAGAGAAAGGTAGCTCGACCCAAGAAACTTTCTTGAACCTGCGTTCACAGCCCATTTTGCACACTTCAGACAGACCCCAAGATGAAAGACATGCATGGACGGTCTCCACCTGAAGCATGTGAGGGCTGAGCCCCCTCCACTGTCTTTTGGTGCAGCTGTTGTGCAGACTTCCAATAACAGTAAGCTTTAGCTTGTGCCTTCTGCCTCTCTGTTTAAGACTAACTCCTGGGGCCAATTGGTGACCTTTCATTTTGTAGTTTATTTTTTAACCTCCTTGTGGTGAACTCATCACTTTTACTGGAAAGCTGAGTGTTTCTTCTCCACCTTATCTTCCTTCCTTCTTTCCTTCGTTAATCCCCTTGTCTCCTATCCTTATCTGCAATACAGAGGAATGAGAAAACATCTATTTTAATTAATTAGCATATTATTAGTGGTAGGTTTCTACGTCTTCTTTTGGAGAAGCCACCAGAACCTCCTCCAAAGGAACAGCATATATCTGTAGCCAAGGTTTGCATTTCTAGATCATTAACAAACACGGTTTTATGAAATTCTGGCAGTTCATTGCCTATTTGTCACCAAGCAGAGAGCAAGAAACAGAAAACCCTTCTACTCTCCTTTGAAAGCGTTTAATGCCTTCTCGTCATAGTTTCTCTGCAGTTCATGCCAAGAAAATATTCTTGCAAGGTCAGATCTGCTGGGGAGGCCAAATGAAATGTTGGACCTTAGCGGAATTATGGGATCATCCGGGCAGGCAATATTGGCCTTGGAAAGAGCTTTCCTCCGTGAATTCACAGCACTGGCTCTAGCCAGCTTGTTTTTAAAGAAATAAAACAAAGTCTTTGAAGGGCCTTATCTACAAGTAACACTCATAGGCTTAAGCCCATTTGTGTCCAACCTTTTGGCTCGCCTAGGCCATATTGAGGGAAGAGGAACTGTCTAGGGCTGCATCTGTGAAGGTTCCTCTGAAAGTAATGCCTTCTAATTATTTGCATGGAAACTAGAACAGATACAAGGAGCACAATAACACTGTTTAATAGAGCAAATTCTCAGCCACAAAAGACTTTTTCACCATCATTAGCTATGCATTGTCACTGGCCATGAACAAGAGCCTGCGTGCTGTGCTTGTAACAATCTGCACCAGCAGAAATGACCAATTGTCGCTGCTGCTGAAATGCACCATTCAAAGCCTCACTGTGCTACATCTACTTTTTGGTCTCCAGAAATGTTCAGCAAGCATCCATGAATGTCAATGGGTGCCACTTTTTCTGCATGGAGGAGTTCAGTGACACAACTTCACTTATATGCACATTCATGTCAGACAGCATTTGTCAGACCACCCCTCTGCTGCCATCTGCCATACAACAAAATATAATGGGATATTGGTGGGAAGGCTCAACCTCTACAGCCATCCCACCAACATCCACCTCTGACGTCATGGGCAAACATCATAAAAATAGAAGGCGTTACTTCTAGAGCAGGCCTCATAAAATATATAGTTAATATAAGTGGGTATATGGGAACAGTTAGGTCACAGCTTGAACCAGAGATTGAGCACCTGGAGAAGGGGTGCGGCCAGCAGTGGGAGCACACGTGCAAGCAATTTACCTGTGAAACCCTGGCTCCACCCCTCCCTAGCTTCATTTAAGGGCTGGCAGCTCAAAGAGCCCCCTTTCTACTTGGAGGTCACCTCCTTTGGGAGTTTTCAGTGAGCCCTGATCCTTGGAAGGGGGTAGGTTCTTCCTTCTTTATTATCAAATTTTGACCACTGCCTTTCTTGGGTGATGCAAAACTGGCTGTAGGGAGTGCAGGTAGGGTGAGCTGGGCTGTGGGTTGGACATGCTTGCTTAAGCCTAAGAGACAGTGTGTAGCTTCTTCTGTCTCCTGCCCTACTTCTGGTGCCACCTCACCACGCTCTCTTCTCCAGGGAAGCTGCAGAAATGGGGAGCTTTGTGTCTGAAATAGCAGAAAATTCTTCTGCTCAAGCAGGACCACAGCATCCTACCCAAGGACATCCCAGGTGCTGCCAGCAGCAGATATCCACCTTCAGTTCCTCTGGGAAGAGCTGGGCCTGACTGAGCTCTGCTTAGAAGCTGTGGCCAGCCAGTCAGCACCCCGATGGAAATATCTGCTCAGGGCTTGACAGTGAAGAAAAGAATTAGTGAGCCAACATTTTGCTTTGGCTGCTCAGCCACGTGTGCTAATTCAGTTAAATTAACGATGGCCCGAGGTTCTCATGACAACCCAAACAACAACATAGAGGATGTGTAAATGGGCAAAAAACTCCCATGGAGTTCTTTTTCTAAAGCACTGGGGAGCCGAAGAGTGAGGCAGGGCTTCAAACACTTGCAGACCCATTCTGGCATCCCTCCTCCTCTCTGTCTGATACAATGTTGTATTGGGATTATGTGGCAAGGTTCTGGGGGCTGCGGGGGTGGTGTCTCTGAGAAGAGCCCAAAAGATGCTTTCATCAGTTATCAATAGGCAGCAAATTACATTAATCTCCTTCTGTTGAAGCAGTTCTGCCCATGGTGGTGAGTAACCTCACTGTCCTTGTCTTCATTTCACCCTATTTTCTCCCTCTGCCCTTCTGAGGAGGGTGGAGCTGAGCTGTCTGTTGGCGTGAAACCACCAGAGGTGTTTGTGAAACAACACTACTGCATAGAATTACAGGATGATTTAAGACCTGCAAGGTCTCTGATGTGGCAGATCCTCTGGTGCCACCAAGGATGAGCCCAGCTGTCCTTCTGGGGTGGACAGTGATGGGAATTGTTCTTCATAAAGCAGCCCTAAAAAATGTCGCCACTTTGGAAACTTGCATTTATTTAGGAAGAGTATTTCTCTGTCTGATTAATTGCGTGGGTGTCTATATGTGCTGGGAAAGGAAATACTATTTACTGGAATTGTACTATAAATGGCTGCAACTTCTAATTCGCTGCGTGATAAATATCATAATTGATACTACAATATGTTAACATTCAAAGCATGAGCTCTTTTTTCCTATGGATTTATTTTCATGCATAAAGTAGCTTGAAGAAACCTTTCAAAGACCAGGAGATCTCTGCATTACGAAGAGGATAAGACATTGTTTTAAAAGAAATGGCTATCAGCAGCCTTCTGTTTGCAGAAATAAATTATTAAAATTAAATGTATTTCTTGAAATTTGCAGAGCTGGGCTGAACAACTTGTAGATTGGTTAGATTTGCCCAGCGGGTCTCTGTGGAAGCTGGTCAACAAACCCAAGTGCTGCTTCATGTCTGAGCAGACAGCAGTAGGCTTGTGTTAAGTGGTGGAAATGCCAACACCATGCCAGAGCATGGTGGAGAAGCCTTCCTTTTAAGCTGTAATATAACTTCAGAAAAAATATGCTTTTTGCCATGTGTGGAGTTAGAGGACAAGATGGAGTAGTGCAGGAAGGACAGATTACAGCAGTATTATACATCCTTTTATTAAACGACCGGTTTTAGTTATGTATTCTAAATGCTCCTTTGCAGTATACTTTTATGCTTAGACTCTCAGTTTCAGACTCTCAAATTTTATTTAAGTGATGGGTTTCTGTTGAAATCAGTAGACATCTAGCACTAAAGTAACACCAAACTACAAATCGAGGGCTTTACAGCTTCTTGGTTTTGTGTGCAGAGCCTGGGGTTCTCATCCCCCCTATTAACCCTTGTACAAGTTTTCTGTTCATGAATATCTTGGAATAATGAAGTGGCATAGCTTTCATTTCCTCTAAATTGGAGATGGATTTAAGTAGAGAATCCTGCAAGGGAGATGGGGGTGGGGAGATTTTACAGACACTGAATCTCATAGTCAGTCCTATTAATTAGCAAATGGCTTTGGTTCTTTTAATTTCATTTTGATGCAGTAGCCCTCCTTCCAGGACCAGCGAGGTCTTTTCCAGCTTTATTTCCTCAGGGTACAACAAGCTTTAAGGAAGAGCTTGCCTGCAAACGGCTCTTTTTTTCTTTCCCTCCCCACATTTCCTGGTATTCTGCCTTCAACTTTTGGAGGTCTGAGGTTTATGGCTGTGTGTGTCTGCAGGCGCTTAATGGAGTGTCTCTGTTTTATTTTGGTGTGTGTATTCTTTTTGTTTTCGAGGCAGAACTGTTTTGCTACGTCTGGGCTCAATTTCCTATCGAGAGGACTGTTGGTTTTAATAGCAAAATGGGATTAGGCAAGATTTCACAAAGGAAGTAACTGTTTCCCACATCTTGGCATTATGCCTTTGGAGAATGTGAACATCTATGGTCCTTTGAGATGAAGTTGGCTTTTCTGAGGGAAGTAGATGCCTAATGTTAAGTTGGGAGGGTTGCCATATATCCAGTCTGTGCTCGAGTATTAATTATGCATCTTAGCTTCAAATTGCCCTTTTTGCACTAAACCTTGTTGGTATCCTGATGTTCCCTGCTGAATCAAATATCCTTGCCCCCAGGTGACTTTATCTGCTAGATTTGCATACTGAGGAGCTGGGTTTTGTTTGGTATGAAAATAATGCTCATATCCACCCCCCCCCCCCCCCCCGCCCCAGACATGTGAACTTTGCTATCTTGTTGCTCTCTTCAATTTTTATTACCCATTTGTAGATAACACATTTGCCTGAATTGGAGGGTCACATCAAGCTGGCAAAGAACTTAATGTTATTTAGCATCAGAAGAAGGCACATGCTGTAGTACTGGCAGGATCCTGGCTAACTTTACAAGCCTCTCTTTTGCAGAGATGATCCCTGTACATCCTACCTGTTTAACACAGGTGTTTTAAGAAGAATGCCTGTCTCCAGAGGTTAGACTGCAGGTGGCAGCAACAACCTTTCCCTGCAGCAGCTGGGGATGTTGCAACAGCCTGCATTGATTCCTGCGCATAATTCAGCTCCTTAGAAAACCAGCTCGGTGGTAAAACAGGCAACTAAGCAGGGAGTGGGGAGATTGCCATCTAATAACTGAGATGCAGGGACACTCTTTGTTTTCCCCTCCCTTTTCTTCTCCTTAAGAGGAATTCAGATGGCTGGAGGGAAAATAAAGGTCTGCATTGCACAGTACCAGGCATACGCCAGAAATCACATTTATGTGTGGTGATTGGTTAGTCTGGCAGGGTTTGTCTGAGTCCTCTATTGAGCAGCTTTAGGCTTTTTGTGCTTTTGGGTGTGTATTTTTTTCCTGCTATTCCTTCTGTGCAGCGCTCTGATAGCGGGGAGCTGTTATTTTGCGATACCAGTAACCAAAGGCAGCAAGTCGTTTTTGTGCATTGTTTTTCCAGGCAGAGACGCAGACCTCTGGGGGGCTTGAATGCTCCGTACAGGAACTTTCTGGCTGACAAAGGCATAGCTTTCCCAAACCCCTGGCACTGGCTGTTGGACTTGTCCATGCACTATGAGATGTGAGCCCCACAGCCTACCTGCAAGCACTTCTTTGATTGTTTCTGCTCAGTCTCTATGTGTTGCTTGCTGTGGTTCTGGAGTTATTTGGTGCTGTCACTCAGAGAACCACCTCCATGCTGAAATACATTTTCCAGGGGAGTTGCTGTCAAAGTGGGCAGGCTTGATCTGTACACATGTGGCAGGTTTTTAGAAGCTGACTGGAGCTGCAGGTGTTGTCCAGTGGCTGGGCTCATGCAAACAGGCATTCTTGTTCCCTATATTGAAGACATGAGAGAACTTCATTAGAGTAGCATGTTGACTGACTATGATATGAATAGCATGGTGGCGAAGGAGGGAATGTCAACAAAGCCTTATATTGTCCTGCAAATTGATGGTGGTGTTAAAGGTGCATGGCCATTCTATGGTGCCAGTGTGTAATGTTGTGTATGGCTTTCTGGGAGACAGATTTTTGGGTATGCAGGTGTACAACACTTGCTTCCATTCTGAGGGACCTGCAGTTGTCTTCAGCTGACTTTAGAAGTCCAGCATCTAGGTTCTTCAGAAGCTGATGCAGTTCCCTTGTGAGTGAAGGGCAGTGCTGCCCACTAAGTGCCATTGTGTTTTGTGGCTTTGTTTCCCAAAAGAATGCCTGATCGGAAAGAAAGAGGGAGGAGAACTATGTATCCCCACCACACCTCTTCCTCCTTCCCTGTTATCTGTGTGGGGGGGGGGGGGGGGGGGAGGATGGGGACGGGGATGGACACCTCCTGAGGGAGGAGTAGCTCTGTAGAAAGTCATTGCTTTGCATTTCAAATGTTTAAAGGAAACTGATTTCCTACCATTTTCAGAGATGGACCTCTCCTTCACGTATGAGCTGTCCTTGGAGATATTTTAATGCATTTTACTTACTTTTTCACAAAATGAAGGTTTGTTAACACTGACAAAATCATGACACCTGAGTGACTTGACCAGATTGTCACAGAACACAAAACCATGGGGAGAGAAATCCAAGCAGTTCCTGCTAATGTTTTCTGAAGTCTGTTTTTTTGCTTCTTCACTGAGCTGACTTTTCATTGCAGGTCTTTCTTTAACTTCATTCTTGAGAAGTTTAGCAATGTTCCTGACAGACTTTTTCAATTTTGTTGTAGCAGATATTGTAGTCAAGCCAGAATAGGTTTCCCTTTGTTCTCTTCTTCTCACCCTCAACTTTCACAATGTGCAAATCAATCAAAGGGAAAAAAAAAGTATTATTTGCTTGGTTTTCTCATTCTAGCAATAGGATAGGGCAAAGTGATTGGGTTTGTGACCCCTTGGTTCAAAATGCCTGGTTGACAACATTCATTTTTTTTCTTCCTGCTGAGGTGAATGACAAGTTCCTTATCTGCCCTTGGTTTGGGTATGAATCAGTATAGAAAGATGTCTGTCTGTCCTTGCAAAGACAGATGTTCAACGTGTCTAATTGCAGCAGAAATGGGTTAGTGGCCAGAGTGCAGGTGGAACTACTGGAGCATGCTGATCAATACGTGCCAGCACTGGAACTAGAGTGATTTGTGATGCATTAAGGTATGCTGTCTCGTGTTTCAACAGTCTGATAGTACAACACTTTAATTACTGTTTATGCATCCTGAGACACTTCTGTTTCTTCTGCCACCCTTTGCAGCAGCATTGAATGTTCCCAATATGAAATCTAAAGCAGTATTAATGTGGATTTCTTGAAGACTCTATCTTTTCAGGATAGAGTATCTCCATAGGCTTGGGTTTTTGGTTTCATAGAATCATAGAATGGCCTGGGTTGAAAAAGACCTCAAAGATCATCTAATTTCAACCCCCCTGCTGAGTGCAGGGTTGCCAACCACTAAACCAGGCTTTCCAGAGCCACGTCCAGCCTTGCCTTGAATGCCTCCAGGGACGGGGCAACCACAACCTCCTTGGGCAACCTGTTCTAGCACATCACCACCCTCCGTGTGAAAAAATTCCTCATATCTAACCTAAACCTCCCTTATCGTAGTTTAAAACCATTTTGTAAGGTTCCTACATTGAAGAGGAGTAAATTAAACTGGAACATCTTAGCGCTTCTCCAGCAAAACTTTTCTGCAGTGCAAGTCTTCCACCAGCTCCTGAGGATAGCACATTTCTTTACCACTTTCCCCTTGCAGTTGTGGTGAGTGACATCAGGCTGTTATTAGCAGCATGATGGATTCTTGCTGTGGCACATCACAGTGGGCTTGGTCCTTTGCCACAGCTGGCTGTTGTTGAACTCAGCTGAATGTCAGGTACGGAGAGCTTCAGTAATGCAGAATGGATGGCAGCCATCTGTAGAAAACATAAATATGTAAATAATAGATGAATTCATGCCACTCTGCCAGATTATACACATGGATAATGCAGTCAATGAAATTGATGAGAAATAATTGAGTAAATACATGGGATTCCTTTTTCTTTAATCCTAAACAAAAGAACCTGTTTAAGAAGATCACGCAAAATCTTTAGTTTAGGGTTGGTATTTTTAATTATCATCTTATCTCTTGTTCTTTGGAACAAGAATCTCAGGACAAGAGCTGGAAAAGTCCTGAGCCTTTCTGCTGGGGCAAGCAGGCATACATTTACAGACTGAGTGCCAATGGGATTGTAAGTAAATAGATAAATTGCTAGTGGCATAATTTCTTGGAAATAAGCATAGCAAATTAGACTTGTTAAAGCAACAGCTGAAAGGTCTAATGCCATTGAATTGTCAAAATAGAGAACTGCAAAGATCCTTGGTTAACTTACATACAACCAAAGCAAAAATAATGGGAAAATAATGAGCATTTATTGTCCCTGTCTCTCTGTATTCATTATTTGAAGTTACGACATTTATCAATATGAAATTAAAGTGGTAAGATGTGCATGTTGCACGGTTATGTAGGTCGGTCAAAACTAGAGGAGATGAGAAATTTTAGAGGTACTCATTAGAGGATGGCAAATGAGCAGTAGCAGTAATACCGTTGTAAGAAGATGTGCATTAGAAGGAGCAGTCGGGACTATGAAAGTGTGTTAGCAGGACCTAGGTCAGTTGGAAGGATGAGTGATGTGTTGCTGGGAAGAGAACAACAAGATCTGGCTTATGTGCAGGGGAAATCTTGTCCAAATGTTGAAGAGTAGTGTAAATTGTCAGGACTGTTGTTGGGTTTGTGAGTGTCATTGATATACCAATGCTGCCTGCCAGCTTATGGTGGAGATGGAGCATTCTGTGTATTCCACAAGATGCTGTATCTAGAAGGGAGGCCCTGCCAAAATAGACCAAGTGCATAGGACCCAGATTGAGATACACTGGGTTGGAGAATATCTTTTCTTGTAGAAGACAAGGGAAGAATTTATGTAAGGAGAAAATTTGGAGACTACTCTCCATCCCATCCTATCTCTTAGTTTGACCCTAGTACAAAGTAACTGGTATTAGAATAAAGATTGCTGAAAGTTGGGCTGCCTGTGGCTGCAGGCTGTCTCTGATCTGAAGGTTCAGTGGCTCTGCAGGCAGGAGAGGCTGCTGCTGTGCCTTGGCTTTGACCAGGAATGGTTCATCTGACCTTAAAACCTACTCACTGCTGCCTCAATAGTGATTGCTGCTGGAGCCAGTGAGGCAATTCACAGGGCTGAGCACGGTTTGACTTGCACAGTTCCTAGCTCTGCAATGAGGTTTGACAGATGCTATCAGTGTATCTCCCCATAAATAAATATGTAATCGGGCTGCGTGCTACACTTTCACATCCTGAGGAAGAAATTCTGACACTCCTGTCCTTTTATCTCTCGCATCCCTCAGCAACTGTGAAAAACCCTCTGACCTCAGATGCTCATTTTTATCAATTCATTTCAGCAGGAGTTGATGCCTGTGGAGTTCTGTTAGTCCATGTTATGAAGGAGGAGGAAAGCAGCAGGCGTTTTGTTTAAATTCTTAATTGCAGGCACAGTGGGATTATGGAAATGTCAAGAGGGAAGTGACAGGGAAGACCTGACAAATACAAGGGGGTTGGTTGATTCATTGCTTTTGCTTTTCTTCTGGGAAAGTGAGTGGGTTATGAGTCCAACGAATCCTGTGGGCTCCTCAACCAGTACACACATATGCCAGACTGGACTGGGTGGCATGCGATCTGCTGTGATTAGCAGCCCTTGCTCAGGACTGGCCTAGCCTTAGCAAAAGGTAACAGAATAGGCATGTGTTGGCAAAGCTGGCCAGAGAGTCAGAGCAGCAGAAGTTTGTGCTCCTTTGTATGAACATGTACTGATAGAGCTGGTGTGAGATGCTGGCGTATCTTCTGCCCATGCTGTGTCAAACATTGTGCAAATCTTGGTTCTCCTGCTCTGTAACACTCAGGCTGGGTGTGGGGCAGGAAAATCCCAGGAGGGGGCTGACTCCAGGCAACATCATAGAATCACTATGTTTGGAAAAAGACCTCTGAGTTCATCTAGTCCAACCTTTGACCCATCACCACCATGCCTGCTAAACCATGCCCCTAAGTAGCTGACAAATCTCTGCCTCGCTGTGATTTGGTGGACAGTGCTCTTAAGTTCCCTCTTATCTTCTCCAGTTGGACCTTTGTGCAAGGTTCTGTTCTTCACTGCAGGAACCTGGAGCCTGGTGGCTTCATTCTCACTTGTGAGCATGCATGGAGATGGTGCATGAATTTCTGACCTCCCTAGGCCTGGCAGGAGCAGTGTCTGTACCCCTCAGCTAACCACACTGAAGAAGAGCCACACAGACCCTGCCACGATCTCCTGGCTACTAGACTAACGAGTGAGATTCAAGCCCGGAGCTCTTGCAGAAATGAGTTTTCACAGCTTCTCAAGTGACTGTTGTGCCGCCTGCTCAAAGCTCACTGTGTTCAAAGGTCTTGTTCTTGCAGACCCTGTGACTTCATTTATCCTTCATGCTCTGAGCAGTCCTCTACAAAGCACATCCACCTTCTGTGCTTGATGTTGCAGTTGTTTTCGCAGTTGCCTGTTAGCTATCGTAAAGTCAGGGGCACAAAGTTCAAGCTAGCACACAAAGGTTTCTCATCCTCTCCTGAAGAGTTGCCTCCAGCAAGTCCATTATGTTGGCTAGTAAAGCTGCATGGAGAAGCTGCAGAAGAAATGTTGTGGGAAGCCACTGTCAGCCTGCATCTCTCCAGCATTGTAGGGACAAGAAAGGGAGGGAAAAAAAAGGAGACAGAAACACCTGTTCATGAAAAAGCTCCCAGGTAGAGGCAGAGGAGAAGATGGTGAGTGAGGGTCAAGATGGGTGCTGGCACTGGGGAGAAAAGAGGGATGATGACAGAAGTGGGGATGGTTGGCAGAAGAATAGGGAGGAAAGGTGCCCTTGTGGGTCTTACTGGGAGAGTGCCAGGGGATGGAGAGGTGGGACCCAGCGTATTGCTGTGTTGGCTTCTTTCTAACCACATCACCTGTTGGTGAAGGCTATACAGCCTGATCACATTTTTGTATTGCTTAACTTTGGTCCCATAGAGCTCATACTCACTGCCAGGGAGCATCTCTGACTTTGTAACCAGGGTAATCTTTTGAGTATATGTATTTTGGTAACCTTTGGGAGCAGAAACAGCCCTGTTCTGCTGCCAGCTCTGAACCTGGCCATGGGAGCACTGGGTCACAACTGGAAGTTATTAAACATTTTCCCACCAATGTCACTGGAATTAGGTTTAGGACCTAAACACTGTCCTTTTGCTCTCTGTCCTTGCTTATTTTCACAGCTGCTGGGGGAGGGATCTCGTTCCTGCCTTTTGGGGCTATTTGGCTGCCTTGTTGCTTGCTAAAATGGTGTTTTTCTGCAGTAAGGTATTGGGAAAGATGTTTGTGACTTTTTGAGCTAAACATTGCTGTTTCAGCAGCTAGCAATGAAGGTGAGACCAGGCAATTGTTCCATAAACAGCAGAACTAATGAGCCACTGGATTTGTACCCTACTTTCCTGACCTCAGCCTCTTCCCTCATAGGATTAGCTGCTCCCATGCAGCCCCTGTTCCTCTCCCCGTCCTCCATTCCGTTTAACCAGTTGCAGTCAGGAGTCTGTGCTTGCTGCGGTGGGGTGCTCTGTGGCTTGTTTGTGTGGATGCAGAGGGAAGAGGCCTGCTTGCCATGCAGAGCAGGCATTTTCTGAGTTCACATGACAGCTGAGGCATTAATTTGGCTCTCTCTTCCCCATCCCTGCATATTTTTTCATCCCCAGGATTTTTCAGTATTTAATTATCTCTGAGCCTGCTGTCAGTCTGTGGGGAACTTGAGTTCCTAGAAGAAGGAACCTGATAGTCATATGGACAACCCAGTTGCACTGACAGTGTTAAAGGGCATTCCTGCAGAACAGATTTCCCTGAAAGCCTGCATGGTGATGGCCCTTGGCCATCTGTAACCTGTATGGGAAGCCAGCCACTGCCACACTGCACATTGACATGACTTTGAAGGGAATAGCCAAAGTACAAGCAGAAACAGAGCAGAGAGCGTGGCGACGTGAACGTGATTACAACGGATGCCCCTGAAAGGAAATCTGAGATGTTTGGGATATTCTGACCAGTTCTTTAGTATTGAAAGAGCACCCCATAAGTTTTCCACAGGCCAGGCAGGCATTTATGGGACAGATATTGTGCTTGTCACAGCAGAAAGAGCAACAGCTGAAGTCTGTCCCTGCAGTGTTAGTGTCAAAATCAATCTCTCCCATTTAATGGGAGGTGGGAGAATTATGTACTGGGGGGTGAGCATGTTCCATGTTTGCAGCCATGCTGTGCGGCTGGGTGCCCAGTGGTCCAGTGCAGGTAAATGCCTTGGGATAGACTCTGATACAATTTCTCAATTGAATCCTGGTCTGAAGCTAGCTGAATTTATCAGTCTTTCATTTAGCCCCATTGGCACTGGATCAGGTCTGCTAAGCATGACCAAAGTCATCGTTGTGCAGTTCAGATTTGGACACTGAATACCACATTGTGCATCTGAACGTGGCCCAAACCAGACCACCGAGGAAGAAGTCGGAAGGAGACAGGGCCCTGCACTGTGCCTGCGAGTCTACATTCAAAATCAGCATCTTGTAAGGGCCCAAAATTTATCGCGATGCCGTTGTCATTTCCCATTCAGTGGCCTGACTGAATAAAGGAGTGCTGCAGAGAGCTCTGCATAACTTGTTTGACTTTAAGAGTCAGTAAATGATAGATGTCTGTATCCTTGCATGAGGATAATCCAATTGTACAGTCTGGCTGGATTTCAGCTGTTCTCTGAAAAAGGAGGGAAGGAGTGAAATATTTACTTCTGGTACTTTTCACAAGGAGAGATGACAGAGCGTGGGAAAGTAAAAGCCAGTCTTGATGGACAAGGGCTGCAGGGGATGAGAAGTGGGGAAAATCTAATCTGCTTGCTGCTAGGACAGGATATAAAGGGACTTGGCAAGAAAAGAGCCATTCTTTTGATTTCTGAGGCAAAAAATGAAGGCAGCATATTCAATGAATATAACTCCCTGGTTGTCAATGCAGTCAGGTATGTTTGTGCCAGCCAGTCAATTTGACCCACAGCTTTGATTAAAAAAAAAATCAGGATCCCCAAATGTTCCAATAAAAGAGAGGTTATGGAAAAAAAGCGTGCCTTGGTTAAAGAGCGCCCAGCTCCAGAGTCATTTATAATGGCTGAAAGGATTAAATGTCATCAGGAAACCAAAAAGAAAATGAATCTGTAATTAAATGCTTAGCCTGGCCAAGGCGGTATGGCATTGCCAGTCTGAATAATGTATAGAGGAAACATCCCAAGATCTGTGCTTACTTCCCATTTCTTCATTAGCTGAATCTATACGAATGCACAACAAGCCAGCCGGGTGATTAACAGACTCAGGATTTGTTAGCATTTTGATGAAACCGGAACTCAAGAGCTTCAGCTGAGATCAGTGCCAGCTTGTGCACTGAGTTATGCAAACATGTAAAGATCTGACACCTGCCAAGAAGAGCAAACACGAGAGCAAGTCAAAACAAACAGTGAGACGTCTACCAGCTCATGACTGTGGCAGAACTGTGGTTGGGGATCCCTGGCTGCAGCTATCTCCTCTTTACCTGCCTTGTCTGTGCAGACCTGCATGAATTGCTTGAGAGTTGGGAGCAGGTTTGAAATTTCTTTTCTAATTAACATTAGTAACGAAATAAAATGTAAAAATGGTGGTTGGTTGGGTAGCAAAGAGCTAAATTTATGATGTTCTTCTAACTTGGTCATGTTGAAGGGTGGGAGAAATGAACTATCAAATTCAGCTTATAATGCACAGCAATCAAAATGGTGCAAAAAGGTCACTTAATTGTGTGTTATGATTCCAGGAAGATATTTTTTGTCTGAATATGGAGGCTTAGTAATTTTAAGTCCAATCAAGCTTACCAATTAGTAGAGACCTTCTCAGTGACAATTGTCAATTAACCTCAAGGCTAGAAATTTGGGATAACCTCAACCACTGCTTAAGCTCATGTCAGAATTAAAATAATACTCCAAAGCTTTAAAATAAGACTTTATCAAATTTTACACGTATGCTACCTGGCTATATGCATACTGCAAACCCCTAAAGTATCTGCTGCATTTTTAACACTATTTTCCAATTCTTTTGAAAGTTACTTTATTTTTTGCACCTAAATAGTACTATTAACCTTCAGAGCCTGCTGCCCTGCTTCTCCTCTTCAAGCTAGCAATAACTGATCTTGTCAGATCATTGATTCTTCTATCTCCAAATCACTTATTATTTCTGCCTGCTCTCTAGCTGTGATCATGTCCATTGGGGTGTTGGACTTTGCAGGTTTCTATGAGCTTTACCTGCTCTTTCATGTTGCCTCTGCTCTAGTTATAAAGTGTGTACTCAGCTGCTACAGTTAGCGCAATGAGTGCTGTGCAGGATGAAAGCCTTCCTTCCCCTCCTTCCGCCCATAGTCTTGCTTCCCACACAGACAGCCAAGATGCAGAAGAATCAATAATTAGCCTTCCAATGAACTTCTCTGCTAAGACTCCCACCCCAGCTTCCCTGGGAGCCAAGCCAGAAGCTCTTTCTCCAGGTATTTCCTCCCTCCTCATGTGAGGAATCCAGCCACAGCGTGCTTTCACTTCCCATCAAAGGGCTGTGGAGGCATCACACCTGCTCTGGGCTGTCCCTCTTACAGCTGGGTGTGCTCCCCACATATCCCTACCACAGAGTTGCTTCGACAGCCTTTATCAAAGAGCATAGCAAATGCAGAACTGCGAGAGTCAATGTTGGATGCTGATGTGTCGTTGTGCTGTGGTTTGGTAAACTTGCAGCTCTTGCTGTTGTTTGGTCTTTGATGGGCAAGCGGAGTTACTTCTCATTCTCACAAGTCTCCCATTAATTTCAGTCAAATCTGCTGGTAAAATTGCATACAGACTGAGCATGAAACTCAAACTATCATTACACTAAAGCAGTATTTTATGAAAGTTTGTCTGTGTGGAAATGCATAGTAATCAGAAACACCTTGACCTGATTGTATGAACAGCAGAAGGGCTCTGGAGCAGTGCAAGCTGAACTCCTGGGCTGCCCATAAGCTCTGGGCCTTGGCAGGAGAGCCTAAAAATAAGAGCAAAGGAGGTGATGCATCCTGAGGAGATGCTGGCATTTGTAGTAAAGGGCTGTACCACCTTCTTGAGCACTGTCCTGCTAACCCAGCTCTGGCTCTTGGACAGATATCTGCTCTGGAAGGCGCTGTTAAAGACCATGCCATGTTAAATAAGGGTCAGGTAAATTACTTCTGAGATAGCCCCTGTGTTCCCAGTGAGGATGAGTTCCTGATGTTGGAAAAAAGATCTCACTTCAGATATAGGCAACACTGCTTTAGAGAAAGGATGGTCCTCACTTTCAGTGCACTGAAGGATCTATTTAGGTGTGATTGGTGAGGAAATCTCTGGCAGAGAAATTGCCAAATGTGAGGGTTGGGCACAGGGAAGAGCCAATTTGAGACTGAATTGGGCATTGTTTGAGTGCAGGCACTGGGGCTGGGTGGTTGCAGACATGCAGTCAGTGTGGCCAGAAGAGATGTCTGCACACCCAGATGGAGAAGGCAGGTGGCATCGTTAAGACATGGCACTTTATTTTAGTAACCCATGGGTTACAAGGAGAATTTTAATGGGCCTTGGGTTACCTCTCAAGAATTCTGCAGCATTTTCAGGTTAATAACACTGACATGTCTTATCGCACCTTCGCCATCAGAACTGTAATGGGGAAAACCCAGCATATTGTTAGGAGTTTTAAAACTGCCTTGAAATCTGTCAAGGGAGATAAACTATCTTTATATCAGAAAATAGCTTCCCTCTTGCTATCTGGTGGAAGAACACACAGCACCAAAAAGATGCTCCTGCCTAACAGCTTATTAGGAGGAGGCAGACTTGCAGGGTGAAAGGTGAGAGAACTGAGAGGATTTTTGTGCACCACTTGAAGAGGGAGGGACTCTGGGGTTTCAAGGAGATGAGGTTTCAGGTGTGTGAAAAGATTTCTGGAGAAGGGCAACAGCATATCTTGATGCTATGTGTAATTGGTACATCTGTAGTAGCCTCCTGCCTTCAGCTACAAGCAGAGCTGAAGTGATGGGAGATGAGATGCTCTGGAGTTGAGGTAATAAATAATTACAGTTCTGCTCACACCCCTCCTGGTAAGAGGGTGGAACAAGATAGTATGTTTCACTGACTGTGGCTACAGCATTGCACAAAGATCTGTACGGGCTTTGGTATGCATTAGACTGAGACATGGCATTTTGTTGGGTTGGAGAATGCTTTTCTTTAGTGTTTTTTTTTAAGGTAAGTAAAGCATTTCCTTCCAGAAAGTCATTTTGAGATGAGAAGCCAAAAGGCTGCATTGGCAAACTAACCAAACCAAATGAGGGCTGGGTCAGTGGATCCAGCTGTATCCATTGCTGGGGAGGAAGGATAGATGTGGCACTGAGGGACATGGTCTGCGGGCATGGTGGTGATGGGTCAGTGGTTGGACTCAATGATCTTAGTGGTCTTTTCATAGAATCATTAATGTTGGAAATGTTTCTAAAAACCAGCATCTAAATTACTTCTGTTAAGTATGTGGCTTCACTGAACACAGGCCAATGAAACAAAATAGAAACGCATAGCGAAAGGCATTCTGAAGATGGGAACATTTCTGACAGTGGTGACGTGTAACCAGATGTCCAAATTCACTCTTGGAGAGCATGAGGTTTCCAGCTGGAAGTCCTGTAAGACATCACAGGTGCCAGCTCAGATACACCAATCTGAAAAATCACTACTGATTCCTGCTCAGACCTCATCTCCCATGTCACTCTGGATTCCTATGCCTGTGACTTGGCTCATAGGATGTCCTGGGAGGTAAAGCTCATCCTCAAGGCTCTGCTCTGGTGGGGAAATAGGCAAGCAAAACAACTGAGCTGTTTCTGACAGGAAGTGCCTTTGTAAGAGACGGTGACCAAAAGATTTTGGAGCTAATGAGAGCTAACCTCACAGACTGAAAGAGGGAGCTGTGGGAAGATTGTGGGCTGCTGGAGTTTTCTCCCTGCGGAGCTGATCCTGTTGGGAGCTGTTCTTGGCAGTGTTCAGGGGATGCAGGTGAGGTTGTCCCATGCTCACTTGTTGAGGATGGACAGCTGCACAAATACAAATTCCAGCCAGGGCCTTTGGGGAAACCCACAGCCAGTCACAGCTTGAGATCTTCCCTTCATCCCAGCTTCCCTGGAGCTGCCATGCCGTTCCATTCCAAGTTCAATATGAAGATGCTGAAAATCCTTTTGAGGCTGATACCCTCATTCTGCTGCAGGTCAGACGCTTACCTGCCCTTGTCCTGAGGCTACAGGGATGTTCTGTGTCAAGATGCCAGCAGGACTCTAATGAGTTTTCCTTCCCTGTCTTTTATTAGAGAGCCTGGTCTATGTGTCAGACGTCCCTGTACATCCAGAGAGGCAGCAGCATGTGCCCCAGACTTGTGCCTGGTATGTGCTCTTCCAGAGCAGCATAGCCTAGCTTCAGAAGATCTATGTCACTGAGGCAGGCCCAGCATGGAGAATAAAGCACTGGATTGTCTCATGCTGGTCCTGATGAGAAGTTGTGGTCCTCTGTGAGTCACTGGGTGTGGTCATGAGCAGAGGTGTGAGAACAGACACTTAAGGGGTCCTTGAGCTCAAGGCAACTTTTTGGGAAGGAAATCTGAAGCTGTTCAAATTTAGCATAGATGAAAGTAACATTAATAGTAGTGACTGGGTTTTAGGAGGTGGGCTTTCTGGGTTTTTTTTTTTGGTGTGTGGAAACCTTTCCAACAGCATTCCTTTTGTTCTCAATCTGCATTCTGCATGTCAGGTTTTTAGGAGTGGGAGGTTGGCTGCCCTTTCCTACAGATGGCTCATCAGAAGACTTTCTCGGGGTACTCACTTCCACGAGGAGGAAGCATACAAAAGCAGATGAGATAAAAACAGCGAAGCTGAAGGTCAGTTTTTGAACTAGGTTGGTTTTTACTGCTGTGAGCCAGTACTGAGCAACGAATTGCCATCGTGTTTGTGCTCATAAATTGGCTAGCGTGGGAGGGTAGGCAGTAGGAAGGATGGGGGAAGCAATGTTTTTAAGTAGATATTTATGGAGAATATCAACACTTGGCATTTCCTGATTTCAGAACAGTGGAGGAGGAACAAAGAACTCCATCCTGCCTCCTCTTTCCCTCCTGCCAATTAGGACCACAGCCTGCTACCCTTGGTCACATGGAACATCCACTTACTCACTTGTGCCAAGCATCACCTTCACACATGGCTTCCTTCCATCCAGTGGTGAACAGGAACAAACCCCATCCTTGGGAGGCCTCATTTCTGCTGACTGTGTGCAAGCTGGCTGTCTTAGTGAATAACATCTACTTTCGAAGTCTTTCTCTTCAACTGGCTTTAGCACATTTCTCTCTTGCCCCTTGCATTTGCAGGTATCTAGGAGGTAGTAGTGTGCTTGACCTTTTGGCTTTCCTTCTATTTACACCCTTGGGAGTAGATGATCCTCTCTGATCTAGAGTGATTAGAGCATCTGCTTGAGAGCACGAATTCTCTGTATAGCCAGGCATGGGGACACAATCTACACAGCTTGGGAGCCCACCTATTTGCTTAGATAAACATCCTACCTCCCAGGCAGTTGCTGGAAGACCCTTGCCAGTCTGCATTTCTATGAGTCTCCTTAAGTTCCAAGCATCCAAGAGCCTCAGCCTCTCTGATTTAGACTAGTATCCCAAATATTTGCATTTTTGTTCTCCATATTCTGCCATCACCTGCTGCTGCCAGCGCTTTGCATCTTGGCAGCTGGCTTTTGTCAGAGGGATTGATCCAAAAACATTGCAAGGTGTTGGAAAACCTTAACTGCAGTTAAATGAGAAGCTGTTGTTTCAGCAGCATCTGGAGTTTCCAGCTTTTTTCTGCACTGCTGATGGTTTCAATCACTGCTCCTTGGCTGGGGTGCAGCATCCCTGGGAAGCTCTCTGCCTCTGAGTCCACAGATCTTGTGTTTCTCTTGGCCCAAAACCATTTGTCTGTTCTCCACCAGATCATGTCACATTACGGGGAAGATGAACAGTCCTTTTCCATGGAGCACTGATTGCCACAGAATGCCTTTGATTGATGCACATGGGGATTGCAGCAATATGTTCTTGCATTTTGGAGCTCCTGCATCCAGAGCCATCTGTGATCCCAGCCCAGAGCATGGTGTGAGGCCAAGCTTTGGGCTTTTCCGCTGCTCCTGGTTCTGAGTGCCACTTGGCCCAAGGTGTGTGGGGGTCTGTGGTGGGGGACAGAGCCTGGCCACAACTCTGGGCTCCCTTGGGAAGTTGTGTAGTCCATGATAATTTTCTGAGGGTGCTTCTAGCAAGGAGCTGGGCAGCTGAGCTGCTGGACACACCGGGGAAGGCACTCAGCAGGCTGAAAGGTAAGGCTGGACAAAAACCTGTTTCCCAAAGCTGAGCTACTCCAATATAATGGAAAGGAGAGGCGTGGAGCATTGTTTGGTTCTCACTGTTAGGTTTAGCTCATATGGGAGAAGGGAGGGTGGGTGGGGAGAGGAATGACACAGGACAGCCAAGAATACAACAAGTTCCATACAACAACCTCTTCTGCCTCTGCTTCAAGAAGGAAGACATTTTTCAGTGATGTCCTTGAGCCTTTCCTTATGGCTCACAGAGCTCAAGCCTGAGCAGTTTGGCATTTCCTTTGCTTTGCTCTGTGCCTCTTTGCTACAACAGTGGAAATCCCCATGTGCCGTGCCTCGGTGAACTCCCTTCCCAAAACCCAGCACAAGTAGAACCTTGTTCTAGGAAGAAACAGCTGCTTTTGAGGGAATGGGGCAGAGTGGGCATCTTGCTGCCCCTTGCATGCTTGCAATGCAGTATGGATCAGGAGGAACCCTCTTAATGCTTTTTGTTAATGCTTTTTGTCTCTGGCAGCAGGTCTTCCCAGAAAGCTTTGGCTTGCTTTCTCTCTCTCTCCAAAGTAAAACAACCCTGTGAGATTATTAGTGTTTTACTTTAAGAGAAACAGAAATGAAAAGGGTTTTGGTGGAGCTACACTGTCAAAAATTGTGCTGCTCTGGGGAGGTTTCCACTTGCTTAAGTTGTTTTTTTTTTAGGGTGGATATCTTGCAAATTTCGTGCAAATTCTGATTATTTGGGGTAGTCTCATGTTATTGAGGAGCAATGTTTTAATTACCCAAATGAATCCTATCTGCTTTGTTTAAAAGGGGATGAGTCTAGCAGCAGGGCATTTTTGAGGGGAGGCATACGCTTTGTTTGGGTCGTGTTTGAGTCTATTATAAACATCTAAGCCCCAAGGAGCTCAGGATCAAACGCTGCCTTTGAAATCAGGAATTAAACCTACAATTAAAAAGAGGAAAAAAAAAAGAAAGAAGTCTTCCCTGCTAATAATGTCTGTCTACCGGTTCGTGCACATCACCAGAGCTGCTGGGGAAGAACTGGAGGCAGGATTTCATCCCTGCGAGTTGCATACGCTGATTAAAGGCAGTGTACGAGCCCTGCTGTGGTGTCAGCTGGGAGCTGTCTCTCTCAGCAGCACAGATGCGCAGGACAGCCCGGCTAGCGCAGCGTGGAGGGATTTGATTTTGTGATGATGAAAGAATTTGGTTGTGTTTATGTTTGCACAGGTTAGTGCTAAACCCATGCTGTCCTGAATCAGCAGCAAGGGGATCATTTGCATTTCTAATTGAGGTGGCTTTGATTGCCTTCAGGCTCTGTCTGTGATTGCTTTCTGGGAGCTGCTGTGTTTGCAGAAGCTGCCCTGGACAAGTCAGCATGCTGGGGGGGCTGGGGTTTGGCCTTCACTGCATCAAGCAGGTAACCCACAGCTCAGGGATATGCACTGGAGCTCAGGAAGCCTCGCCCTGCTCCTGGCCTCGCTGTGTGACCCTGTACAGTGCTTTGTTTGCTGTTTTGCTTTTGCTTGCAGTTTCCAGGGATGTTTTCACTCAGGCTGCAGGCAGCAGCGGCACAAAGGAGCCCTGGCCTCTGGGATGCCCTGGGTCCACCAGATCCCTGTGTGAATGTGACCCAGGCTCAAGTCCCACTTCTCCCAGCAGCTGGGATAGGGATTCTTCCTCTTTTAGTTTTCTTTTTTTTAACGGAGTATTACTCCTGTCCCTACTGATTGTGCTCTCGGTTCACAGATGGGCTGTTTTGGGTGCTGAGCTCTGTTGGTAAAAAACCTGGCCCTAGTTTCTCTGCAACTGTGCTGTGGCAGAGCAATGCTTTGGGGCCTCTCCCAGGGCTTCTGGGATGCTGCAGGAGAAAGGAAACAAAAAGGGAGAGCTGGGGTTGCACTAAGTCCATCTACTCCAGCAGTCAGGTGGCTTCCTCTTAACCCTCAGTGGGGCAAAGCAGAGGGAACTGGTCATAGGAGATGATCAAGCAGTGGATATCCCAGTGGTCCCCTTGACTGAGTGCAGCAGGGGCAGGATGGGAGAGGAGAAGTCTATGGCTTGTCTGGTGCTTGTGGGCCTCAGGAGTGGATCCAGAAGGGATCAAAGCTGGAGCCTGGAGTGAATGACAGGCAGCGTTCGATCCAGGCGCCTGACGCTGCTTGTCTTTATGTGGCATTTGAGACGGTGTGGGCAGTTTGCTCAATTTTTCTCTGTCGACACTGCTTTGTTTGGAAGGTTGTAGACACATGTCAGCGGTGATGGATAGATTTGTTTGACTTCCTGTCAAATCAATGATTACTCATAGAAATCTCTTTTATTAGTTTATCATAGGAAGTTCTATGTCATTTATCCCAGCGGAGGCTTGGCTAGCTGGTGCCAGTGAGCAGTGCTGCCGAGAGTTATTGCTGAGCTTTATTGGGCTGCTGCTGCTGTTTAATTTCTGACACGGTATTTTATTTTTATCTTGGTTTTACACTGGGAAAGACTTGCTCCTCTTTTTGCCTAGATTGAAAACAGGCTGTCATGGTTTTCCTTCCCCACGCCAGCCTGGCACCTTGGAAATATGCAAGGATATGCCTGCAGCACCCAGATTTATCCTCCCCCCCTGCTGGGTTGTGCCTTGGCATTTCTGAGCCATTGAAGGTCTTAATTTCTTCAGTATCGTAGGAGTTGGAACTAATGGGTATGAATCAGAGGAAGAGGAGGTTGATGAGTTAGATGGGAAAGTCATGGTCACTTATTTCCATATCTTCTGCTCTTGGTTGGCTTTATGCTCAGAGAGGAGATGGAGCTCCCCTAATGTTTTTAGGGTGGCTTCACTGCCTGCTGCATCTCAGCTCTGTCAGTTACCCTGCAGAGCTGGGTCCCAGAATGCAGTCCCTTCGTGTGGACCTCCAGGTGGAGGGGCTGGAGCACAGCTCGTGGGGCAGTTCTGGGTGTAGCACTGTCACTGGTAAACATCAGGTACTGTTTCTTCAAAATCTTCAATGCGGGCAGGGAGACTTACTGTTCAGGTGCAGCTCGTGCATATACGAGCAATACAAATAATTGGGGTTTTAGCTCTTTGTCAGAGTTCAGGGAATCATTTCCCATTAATCCAGTCTATATTTTCGCCATTGGACTTCTAAGAGATCTGAGAGAGAATGGCTTGGGATCATTGTGGAAAGAAAGATGCTTTCAAATAAGTTTCAAAACTAATCTTCAAAAGACTTTTTCCTAAAATCTGTTTGATTAAATGAATCATCTGTGCTGTTCTGCTCTCGAGTTTTCTCACTTGTAACAGAAATCAGGAGAAACTTGACTGTATTTTCAGCCTGTTTTGTCCTGAAGGAGTTGTGCCTGTGCTGAGTTGCTGCAGCTCCTTCCGCCCTCTCCAGTGGCTGAGCACATCCAGAGCTTTGGAGGCTGCTCCTCCTGCCAAGCTAACAATGCTGACCTCTGAGTTCAAGCAGGATAGACTTATGTTTTCAGGTCAAGAGACCCTTGGCTCAGTCCCTGCAGATAAACTAAGCAAGGAGATGACTGCACGAGAGCAGAACCTCACTTTCTGAACACACAGAAATCATTTCAACCACCGGTGAAGCGAAACCGCTGGGGGAATTGAGGTGGGTATGGTACTGCTTCTCAGAAACACAATGACTTCACACAAGTTGCTGACGCTCATGTAGCCTCCTTCTCCCTCCTCAGGGCTGGAGACTTCAGCAAGTTCAGCATGTTCTTTCCCTGTTACTCCAGGTACTCCAAAGTCAGGCTGGGCCATGCTTCAGTGTGCTGTCCTTTGTCTTCCAGGAGGAGAGAAATATCTGTGTTTTTTTCATGAAATGTAGTTGGATGGCAGGGAAAACATTTCTGCTATGGAGCTAGTGGAGGACTCTGAGCCCTTCTCTGGTTTTGAGTGGAACAGGACACCTGTCTTTGCCGAAGTGTGTTTGCTCCTTGAGGCTGGAGCACCACAGCCAAGCGGGTACTCCACCAAATACTTCTTGTGAGCTCCTCAGCAGGAACTGATGTGGCCCCATATCCCTTCTCAGTCGTGGCTGTCTGTTGACCTTGAGCTCTGCACTGAGGTCTTCAAGGGAGAACAGCACCCAGCTGCTATGCTGTGTCATGGTGGTGTCCAGGCTTGGAGTAATTCTATGCTTCTACAGAAAGAAGCTGTGGGGAGGGAAAGGGAGTTGCTGAAGTTCTCAGTGCAAAGAAAAAAGACTCTTTTTAGATCAAAGATGGTGGAGGAGAGGTGTGTGCTTCCTGAAAGCAAATAACGAACCAAACAACCGGTCTCCAAATGGTAGACTTGGATTTATCTATCTCACTGAGCCAAGGGCATATCATATCCTTTCATCAGCAGCTAATCACTGACTCAGAAATAGTATCCTGGCAAGAGACAGGAGTGCCTCCCTTCTGGCAGGTTGTTAGAACTCTGCATCGTAAGAAAGCAATAGCCTGTTGCCCTTCCCACTGAAGGAATCCTTCCCTTCTCTGATGGAAAGTATTACCAGAGAGAGAAAATAATTTGCACTCTTATCAGACTCTTCTAGCTAGTAGTTAATGGGACCTAACGTCTGATTTGATTCTCAGGCAGTTCACAAATTAGTGAGAAGTGTGGGGTGTAGGAAGGAACGGAAGGGTGGAGAAATCCTCAGGAGAGGTGTGTGGTGTTTCCCAGCCCAGGGAGCCCATTACTTTTGCCAGCATGTAATGCAGAATGCAGTGATTGTTCCAAACAGAAATGATTTAACCTTGAATGAGAGAAACATAACCAAACAGCAGCAGTGGAACAATAAAGAAATTCCATCTCTGATCTCTTGTGACCCACGTTCTGCTCAAATGGCTCAGATGTCACCGATACATTATTTTCATGAGTGACTGTAAGTGCATTATGCATGAGTGTGTGGCCACTGGTGGATAAACGGAGAATTCTTCAAGGGAGCGTATATAATCTATTCGATTTCATAGAGCTGGACTGCACTCCTGTTTTTTTTTTTTAAGGATTGTTGCTGCTCAGCAGAAGAGTGTGGTTGTGCCTATAAGGGTTTGGCACAGAAAGGGATTTGTCATGCCTGCGCTGGGTTTGTTCCTGGAGCAGCAGTTCAGAGGAACCTGGAGCATACATGGCTCTAGCTGAGGGTAGATCAGGGACAGCCCTAGCTGGCAAGTCCTACCAGGGCTACCAGGGCAGCTCTACCTAGCCACATGTGGCTCTTTGGAGATGCCCACCTCCTCTTGTCCTTACAGAACTGCCCTGTTTGAGAGCCAGCATCCCACTCTGATGGTGAGTGCCCACCTCTCCTGCCCTCTGCCTTTGTAAATGCAATTGATGTCTGCATCTGTCATTATAAATTAAAATATCCATCTTGTAATAGAGGAATGGCTCCCAGTGCCCAGGCTGTGTCTGAAGAGCTGTGGCTGTGCCCTGAGCATTGAGCAGGGACCTAGCCTGTGTGGAGGGATGTTAATAGAATCATTTGGGTTGGAAGAGACCTTCAAAGGCCACCTGGTTCAACTCCCCTGCAATGAACAGGGACACCCACAGCTACATCAGGTGCTCATAGCCTGGTCCAACCTGACCTTGGGTGTTTCCAGGGATGGGGCATCCACCACATCTCTGGGCAACCTGTGCCAGTCCCTCACTGTCCTAATTGTAAAAACAAAACCAAAAAAAACTTATGTCCAATCTGAATCTCCCCTCTTTTAATTTGAAACAATTTTCCCTGGTCCTTTCACAACAGAACCTGCTAATGAGTCTGTCCCCTTCTTTCTTACAGCCCCCTTTAGGATGCTGTGATGACATATAAGCCATGTTGCCTGGTTGTGTTCTGAGTGCTGGTGAAGGCTGTTTTGCACTGATCCTGCAAAGCTCCTCTCCTTATTGTTCTTCCTTAATACCAGGTTGTTGCTCAGTGCAAAATTAGTGGCTCCTTTACCCCCTCTTTCTGGACCCTGAGCACTGGACCCCTGGCCGTGCCTTTGCAGGGACCAGCACACGGTGCACAGCTTCTCCTGTGTCCATGGGAGCTGGGTTGTGGTGTTACTGCCCTGCAGGAGCTCTGGGCCATGATAATAAGCAGCAGCCTTCTCCAAATGAAAGTGTGTTTGTTCATTAGATGAAACAATGCAGCACAGGGGAAGGGATTTTAAAACAACAAAAAGCCCATAGCATATTTTACCTCATCTAATCTTACAAGCTGTGTTTGATAGGCTTTTCTTTTCCCTTCTAGCTTATATTCTCCTTGCAGAGCTCAAATTCCCCTCCTGGGCTTTGCTCTGCTCTTCCTGATCCCTGCAGTGCTTGGTCCACGTGCTCTCACAGCACCCAGACAGGTGCCAAGGGCACAAAAAGGTCCTGTCACAGAGCTCAGCACTGGGTACAGATCCCACAGACAACACAGTGCATCGGCATCACTGCTGCTTGTAGCCCTGAGGGACTGTTTTTCCCCCCAGGAATTTAATTAGGCTGTCTGCAGTCAGAAGGGCATGGCATGGCAGCAGCTAATGAAAATCAACTCTACCGCAGCCATTTCAAGGAGCTTTGTCTCTGGGGCTTTAGGGCTGGCTTACACTGTGAGGGCAGCTCATTTCCAGGGTGTTGTTATGAGAGATTCGTGCTGAAAGTTCAGCTCTGCTGTTAGTATTGTAGAGGTGTAAAGGCTGTGTTAGTGCAAATACGTGTCCTGTGCCTTTGGGGTACAAACAGCCCATGGTTGACTTGTGTCACAAGGGCAGTGAGCCGGCGGTGGCAGCCTAGGGACAGGTGGAGAGGAAGGATGGGGATGTGTTAGAAAGGAATATTTCAGTGCTGGTGGTCATCTTATTGGACTTCCCTGCACAACTGGCTAAAGGATGCACACAGCTGATATATGGGACACTGTGGGGCACCCGCCCTTGATTCTATTCCTTCTAGGAGCAGAGGTGAGGGATGTGTGTGTTTCAACATTCAATCCCTTCCATCAGCTTTAGGTTCCACTGATTCATCTTCTGCTCATGAGGTCAGAAGGGAATGAGCAGTGCTGCTTTTCCCCGATGGTGTGAGTTCCCCAAGCTCAGTAGCCTGACTGCGTTGATGTAGCATCTGAAAAGAAATCCAAGGAACTGGGGGAATTATGCTGCAGACATATAGAATATTTGCAAAACCAAAACGTCACACTTCATCCCCATGTCTGAAAGTGTGAAGTTTTGGTGCCAGACATTATCAGCTCATGTCTGCTGTCCCCCCAGTGGTTGTTTGCTTAAACAAAGCACTGGGATTTGTGAGCTCGTGCCAGGCAGAGATCTGAAACAGGAGCTGGGTGACATGTCCGCATCCAGTCAATGGCCCTTTGTATTGTTGTGTTATGGGATGGAAGTGCAACACTAATTGAGGCAGATCCCAGGCCGTTTGGTATCTGTAGGTCGTAGTCTGATAGTTGTGAAGGGTGCTTTTTCCCCTTTCCCCCCCCCCCACACGCACACCCCAGGACTGTGGGATGATCTGGAGCAAGGAGCTGGGGTGTTCCCATATCATCACTGGGAACAAACTCACCCCCAACATGCAGCACGTGCTATGTGTGGAGCAGCAGGCAGGGCTCTGGCTGCCCTCAAACCTCTCACTCCATCTCTTTTCTTTTTCAGCTCGTGTCGTATCCATCCTCTTGTACATGCTCTGGGGCAGGAATTTTCTCTCCTTATGTATGTGCATGCAAAATGACGAGTCTTTGATCTCAGCACCTACAATCCTCTATTACAGACGAAAGACTATTTAACGACAATACCAAGGATCCAATTAATAATTTTAAACTACTATGCACATGGGCTTCTCCAAGACACGTCCAGCCCCTGTCTGCTTCCTGAGACAACACATTTGCACTGGGTATGCCGTGCAATGCTTCGCCCATTGAGCCCTGATTTCCTCCCCAGTCTTTCTAGCAGATGTTGCGTGGGCTCAGGGGTGTTACCCGTGCAGGCCCAGTGCCTGCTGAGGTGCTGGTGGAGCCCAGGGGACATGTGCCTCATCTTCTTTGTGAAGGGAATCATCTCTGCCTTGTACTGCCGATGTTATAAGGGAACCTGACACAGCTCATTTTCGCACCATGCCTTTGTCTTTTAATTCTGGAGGATGTACTTTCCCTGACAGAATTTCCAATTCAGTTCATTTTCTGTCTCTATAGTGGGAGGGGAGAAAAAGAGGTGGTTGGAGGGGTTTGCTGCATGTATTATTAATTGTCCTCATTTCAAGACAGCGTAGTCTTTTTCTGCCTGATATTCCCATTTTCTCATAACTGATATTGGCTGCAGATTTGAAAGAGGTTTGGTGTAATGAAATGATACAGATTTCTTTGTGGTCGCAGTGTTTTTGAAGTTAGGAAACGAGTTTCTTCCATTTATCTGCCGCTTACCGGCCCAGTGCCACTCATCAGTCAATTGAGCTGCGTGTTGCAGAGCAGTTGATTAATGAAGTTACACGCGTTTCCTAGGCTGCTTAGAACATCGCTCAGAAGATGCTGTGTCAGAACCTGTCCACTAGACATCATTAAATCTGCAGGAGCAGGAAGATGCTCTCGCACACAGATGAACAGGGGTGGGTCATTTCCCAGCCCTATTGATCCTGTTAAGAGGCAAGTGTGGCCTTGGGTAATAAACAGGGCTTCATGTTGGGGCTGTGTGCTGCTGCATGTTGATTTTCAAGGCTGGCAGCTCTCCTTCCTGCAGAGCCTCCGGTCCCAGGTGGAACGAGTGTTGTGATTTCAGCCCAGTTCCCGATGAACGCTGTCTCAGAGCAGGATAAAAATGCATTTCGACTCAGCGGACCACAATTTGGAAAGTGTCCTGCTTCCATCTGAGCCACATCTGAATGAGGGAGACAGCACATTTCCAGTAGAAGTAACTAACCCGTTAATGAACCTTGGAGAGGAGCAGTGGGAGATTGCTCTGTGTTCAATGCGCGAGTTTGGTTCCTGCTTTTCCTCTCCCCTGCAGCAATTCTCATCTCTTCTCATGGCTCTTGTCAAGGCGTTAGTGCTCGCAGTGAGGTTTGGACACTGCCTGCTGATTGCTGCTCCTGAGGGGCAAGGCTCATGTCCGCACTGCCCGCAGCTCTACTTGGCTCAATCTTCCCTGCTAGACACTGAGCCTACGGCCTTCCCCTCCATCACCCTGAATCACTGTGTCCAAATCTCATTCCTCGTTCTGCTATGTAGCCCTGACACCAGCCTGAGCCCTCTCCTGCAGCATCCCAGACAGCCTCTCCATGGGGAGCAGCTCTGCCCAGTCCTTGCTTGCACCATTTCCTCTAACTTTTATTTCTTTGGCTTTCCTGGAGCCATCAATGTGGGATTGTCCTCTGCCTTCTCTCTTCCCCCAATTAGCCCCTTGCAGCTCATTTCACCCCCCTCCTCTCCCCGTGCCCCTGGGCTGCCTTGTCATTGCAGCATGCCCCAGAGCTGCGTCAGGACCCAGCCATTCTCTTGCTACAAAGGCAAACATCTCAAGGCAACTGGAGCACGTCCAAGAGGATTTGTGGTGCTTCCAGCCTCTCCCTGTTACTGACTCCTCCTTTCAAGTGTGGCCAGGGCTTTGTCTGTTGGTAGTGGGGAGAATTAATAATTTCCTTTTTAAAAAAAAAAGAAAAAAAATCAGCTTTAAACAACACCATCTATTTTTTTAATATTTTTTTAACATAAAAAGGCGTGTAAAAGACATAACAAAGTTGTTATAAGTTCAAAAGGAACGCTAATCCCTGTAATGTGGACTAATCAACTCTTATCCAGACAATCCCCTTGTATCTCTCAGGCCTTAGTGTGGTTATGGATTCCCACAGGCAAGTGCAGGGCTTTAACTCTTTCAGAGCTGCCTTGAAGCCTGCAATCACTGTCTCTGCAGCGATGCTGCAGTGCTATTATGCTGCAGCTCTCTGGCCTGTTCTTGGATTTGGAATTCAACGGTACCTTCGCTTCCCAGGCTGATTTTTGCAGTAGGTGTGGAACCACAAAGTACTTTTCCCTTAAAGGGTTGCACTGTGAAGATCCTTAGTGGAGCTGTTCCAGCTTTGCTTGCATTCATTGCTCATGTCAGCCTCCAGGCTCTGTGGATCTCTCAGTGTGGCATCTTGGAGGAGGACAGACCTGCTCCCTCAGCCAGAAGTGTTCTCTTTCCTTTGGCAAAGATGATGCTGTTCAAAGAGCTCATCTTCAAACAAGTAACCCCAGTCATGCCCTGCATTACTTAAAGCTCAGGGTTTGTTGGGCTCAAGCCTGTGATGCTAAGCGAGTTCTGCTGCTGTGACTTCAAAAACCAAGAGGAGGGAAGATCATGTTGGTTTTTTTTATTTTAAATCAGTCTTGGGCCTTACAGCAGTACGTATTCAGTGAGTTTTGCAAGAGATTCTTTGATGCTTTCAGTACTATATTAATATCCCTGGATCATTTGTATGTTGGAATGAGACTTCTGCAGCTGCAGAGCTAAAAACAGTAGATGGTGATGGTCTTTTTTGGAAGGCAGAAGCAATGCAGAATGGCTCAGCTGCAGAGACAGATGTATTTGTGCTCACAAAATCACTGCCAGAGGTAGACAAATAGCCACACTCTTTTGGGCCTATTAACAGTTGCTCTAGTAAAGTGTTCTGCTTCGTTTTCATTTTGCCCTTAGCCCCTGATAAGAAGGCTTTCCCCCTCCTCAAATCCGGCAGCTAGGTCCCAATGGGAGAGTGGGAGGAGAGGGGACAAGGGCTGCCTCACACCAGGGCATGTGGGTTGGCCTTCCCCAATTTGTAGCTGTACAAGCGTTGAACCTCTAAAGACTTCCTGGTTGTTTCTCCAAACGGTGATAAAAATCCAATCAGCAGTCAGGCGGCTTCCCTTGAAATCTGGTGCACACTGGGGAAAAAACAGCATTCTCAATGAAAAGTTTAGGTTTAAAAAAAAAAAAAATCAAGATTGTTTAATTTAGCGATTACATAAATATTTTGGATCTAGCTTGAAAAACACTCAAAATATTTATGATTTTTTTTTTGAATGGGCAGATTGGATTCCCAAAATAGCGTCAGGGTTTTTAAATCTCCTCTTTGAAGATGTTTGGGCATTTTCTGAAATGAGTTCTACTGCCTGAAGTGATTTAGGGGTTACCAGGTTAATTAAACACCGGAGCAAGTCACCGAGGTGTGAGCTGGGTTTCCCATCACTTGGCATTGGAGAAGCAAACTGGGACGTGGTGTGGGAATCCCGCACTGCCCTCCCCAGAATCAGGCAGGTTACTGCACTGGGTACTCTTGCTGTGCAGTTTCTTTTCTCTGGACCTATTAATTACCTCTCCTACCCTGCACAGATTCCCGTCTTGGGTCCATTTGCACACAAGGTGCCCATCCCTTGGGATGCAAAGTGATGGGTGCTTGGGAGTGATCCAGCCCATGGGCACCTGCCCTCACGCACACTCTCCGTGCTCAAAGCCACAATGGAGCAGAATCTCTTAATTTATTCCTGGATGCGAATGACTCAAATCTGCCACATCTATCATTGTATCTCCTTAACTAAATGGATTAATTTTTTTTGTCCTCTTCACAGGCTTAATTAGCAATCTGCAACACGAATTAAATCACTATCAACTAATTCCAACTGTCCCTTCAGAGATAGCCATTAGCTAGCTAAATAATCTGGTTAGCATTGAAATGAGCCTGCATTCTACCCTAGAAACAACTGTGATTTCACAAAGCTGCTTTTATATATATATACATGTATTTCCACCCTCCGATGCTGATCCTGCTTTGTTCCTTCCTAATGAGGGCAGCAGTCGCTTGTGCTTGGAGTGTGCTCTGTTGCAGGCATTTGAGCTGGATTTAGGAATTTTTCTCTTTGTTGTGGTGTTTAGCTGACCCACGGAGAGGGCTGCCATCCTGCCAGTAGGAGTGAGGCCCAAAATCAATGAATTTTAAAATAGACGTGCTCCTTTCTGAATGGAGATGGTAGGGCTTTGCTGTCCAAAGTCAATGCACTTGGCTTCTGAAATGCTATAGGCCATGAAAGCAGGAGCTCACTGATGCCCTGGCATCACAACCCAGTGACCATCTGGTTTCATGAGCTGTCCATGTGCAACATTCCAGTTTGACAAGTTGTCATTTCCCAATTACAGACTAATCTGAGTGCATGGTTCCTTTCATCCATCTGTAGGTAAACACAACGACGTCTAGGGGATCCATAGAAGGCAGCCTCTTACACACATTGATGTCCTGGCTCAAATGCACGACCGAGACTGCAGCATCTCTTGGGGATGCTGGGAATGCTGGGTAGGCCTGTGTTCCTTCAGGCAGACAGCCAAGACCTCACCGACTCTGTTCCACCAGTTCTTTGCTGCCTGGTCTCTTCCCTGGGCAGCACCATCAGCAAAAGCTGGAGGTAAGAGTGTGCTTCTGGGCTGGCACCATTTTATAGGGCTTGGATGAGAACAGGAGGGTCTGAGAAATGCTCTGGGATGGTTCTGTCCACAGACTTGGCCAGACCTCTGGAATTAGGGAAACCAGAGGGCACTGAGGTTCCCACTGAGGCATTTTCCAGCATCTCTGCTTAGGCTGTTTTCTAGCAACTTCCACTTTGTTGTCGTGTGAAACACAAGGGCACAGTGACTTTCTTTCTTTCTCCTTCCTGCTCCAAATCATCCTGGTCCTGAGTCTGTCTCCATTCGTGCTGCAATCAGAATGCAAACTGTTTGGATGCGGATATTAAATGTATGTAGGTTGTAATCTCCAGGGTACTTATGCTTGCAATAATGGTAATAAGCAACCAACAATAAATTTTCACCGTGCTCCTCCTCCCCAGCTCTCTCGGCTCCTGCAAAAGGAATAGAAAGAGGAGAATGATGATGAGGAATAGGAGTGGTCTTGAGTGCCTGGTTTTGAGTGTGAATTCATTCAAAGGATTCAGGTTCATAGGGCGCAGATGAAGCAAATCTGGTCCATAAAGCACTGCTTCTTTTTGACAACACAAGAACCAACAGGGAAATGTCCACCTGTAGATTGGAGGGCAGCTTTACTACAACCAAGTATCGAGTTTCTTAACTACTTCCATGTTGGAGATTGTACAGACTGCTTTGGGTTTTGGAAGCGGTGAGGTTGGAGCAGCATTTTCTTTTGTACTGAGGAAATGCAAATCCCTACCATGCCATAAATAGTTTCCGACAAGGCATGCTGTTTCTAGTGGACGTTGTTGCTCTTGCCTCGTGTAGTTTGCATTGGAGGAGCAGTAAAAGGAGAAGATGGCTGCTCATGTTTTACGGTTGTGTCCAGGAGGTGATGAGAAGTCCAAGTCATTATGTCTCGTTTCCCTGGTGCATTATATGAAGTACTGGATTTGAGTTTCCCTTTTCTTTTTACTCCTAGAATTTAAATATGAAAATGTAATTCAGGTAGCAATGAACAGTAAATCCTCAAAGGTTTGTGTCTTTGAATAATGAGAGCTGGTACAACTGGGGACTTTGCTCTCCATCCCCAGCTGTACCATCACTGTACTCGCCTTTCTGTGGCGCTCTGGAACCCCTCAGTCTCCACTTCTTTCCCTGTCAGAGCTAAATTGCAGGTGAATTTTTAGTTGTTTAATCCTTTACATCCCTGGCTGCTACAGTGTACTTTGTTAAGAGGTGACAGCACTGGATTTGAAGTCATCTGCATTCAGAAATGAATGCGGGGGCCAAGCCAGCTGCTCCATTCTAGCGGCAGTGGGAAAGATATCTGTGGTCTGCAGGCAAGCTACTAAAGGCAGCTGGCTGGGGAGCAAAGCCCAGCACCTTTCCTTGCAATAAGCCCAATGCCAAACCTCATTCCTATATTGAAGTGCAGATTTCATTGCAGTAACTTAGTCCAGAGTGGGCAGAGTGCAGGAGTAGCTCTTGGGCATCCAAGTGGCTTTGAGAGAGCGCTTTCACTTCTTCGTGCTTTGTTTTGTCTGCATTTCCAGTGGGACAAATGATGCTGGCAGGAAGTGTTGATCTGCTTGGGGTTAGCAAGGCCCTACAGAGAGATCAGGACAGGTTGGATCTCTGGGCAGAAGCCGATGGGATGAGGTTCAACAAGACCAAGTGCTGGGTCCTGCACTTTGGCCACAACAACCCTAGGCAATGCTATGGGCTTGGGGCAGAGTGGCTGGAAGACTGTGTAGGGGAAACAGACCTGGGGGTGTTGATTGATGCTCGGCTGAGCATGAGCCAGCAGTGTGCCCAGGTGGCCAAGAGGGCCAATGGCATCCTGGCTTGTATCAGAAATAGCGTTGCCAGTAGGAGTAGGGAAGTTATTGTCCCTCTGTACTCAGCACTGGTGAGGCCGCATCTCGAGTACTGTGTCCAGTTTTGGGCCGCTCACTGCAAGAAAGACACTGAAGCCCTGGAGCGTGTTCAGAGGAGGACGACAAAGCTGGTGAGGGGTCTGGAGCACAGGCCTTATGTGAGGAGTGGCTGAGGGAGCTGGGATTGTTCAGTCTGGAGAAGAGGAGGCTCAAGGGAGACCATATCGCTCTCTATAACTACCCGAAGGGAGGTTGTAGTGAGCTGGGGGTCAGCCTCTTCTCTCTTGTAACTAGTGACAGGATGAGGGGGAATGGCCTCAAGTTGTGCCAGGGGAGATTTAGGCTGGACATTAGGAAATACTACTTTTCCTAAAGAGTGGTCAGGCGCTGGAATGGGCTGCCCAGAGATGTGGTTGAGTCACCGTCCCTGGAGGTGTTCAAGAAACATTTAGATATAGTGTTGAGAGACATGGTTTAGTGGGGTTACTGGTGGTAGGTGGATGGTTGGACTGGATGTTCTTGTAGGTCTTTTCCAACCTAGCTAATTCTATGATTCTATGCTGGTTGCCTTTTTGGGTGATCTGGAAACCTCGGGGCAGAGGGCACAGAAAGTGTTGTCCGTGGTGTTGCTTTTGCCTCCCCTCCAAGTCCTTCTCTTTCTCCTTGCGTAGTGGGCAGAGCACTCACCGGGTGGTTGTACGAAGGACTGAGAGCAGAAATGGCTGAGACAACTTAAATTGGGAATAGATGAGGCAGAGTCCACTGCTAATAGTCTCTTTGCATATCACTGAAATCTGTATGTTATCTCTTCACATCATCCTGTGCAGGCAAGACCCTCTGAATTTTCTCCCCACAGGTGATAAAGATAAGGCCCTGGTAGAGAAGAGGGGGATGAATAAAGAGAATGTCCGTACATGGATGAATGAATTACTGGCACAGATTAGGAAGCAGCTGAGGGTTAAACCACAACGAGCAAAAATGAGTGATCCATTCTCAGTGTGGCAGGAGGTGAAGAGCAAGGTATCCAGAAGACCCAGCTTGGACCAGGCTTTTAAACATGCAGTCCAGCATGGAAGGGAGGGGAAAGGTGGAAAAAGTGACAACTACACACAGCTGTTTAGTGAAAGCTAGCACAGGCTCTGAAAAGCTGGGAATAGCTCTATCCAGGCAGGTGAACAGGCAAGGCAATGGCAGATGAAATTAAATGTTGACAAATGCGAGTTAATGTGCATTGGAAGGCATAATATGACCTACTCATACACATTGCTGCTTTTTAAATTAACTGTAACCACTCAGGGAAAAGACCTAGAGGTTATTGTGAACAGCTCAATAAAAACATCTGTTAAATGAACAGAAGCAGTCAGAAAAGCAAACAAAACATTGGGCTGTACAAGGGAGATTTTATATTATCATTTGTATTATGATAATACATCAGGACGCTGAAATCTGCTTTCTGTTGTGCCAGGCTTTGTGTGAGCAGAGAGTGAAAAGGCATCTGAGTATGACCAAACTCCAACGGACTGGGGAGATTCCTGGAGCAGAGGTTTGCCTTCAAGCAAGGAGAACTGTGTGATGTGTAAGTCTTCTGGCTCTGCAAGCAGCTCGCCAAGGTACATATGGCTGAGAGCAACCAGGGCTTAGGCAGGGCTTGTTAGCACCAGGTCCCAGGGTAGGCTTTCACTCTTGTGGGTAGGGGCACGGTAGACACTGTTTCCCATTACAGGGTATGAGCAAGGCTCAGCACCTCCAGGTCTCCAGCTTCTAGCAGAGCCTACAAGGTCTCGTTTACTGCTTGTTTATTGTATCCTTCTCCCAAGAGAGACTAATGCGCATCTTCCTTCACTCCTTTCCCTACCAAAAGCACAGCTGGCAATGCTTCCCTGAAGCAGTGTGCCCCTGAAGCTGTGCAAAAGCTTCTCCTTGTGCTTTCAGGCCCTGGCTATCGAAATGGATGGTTTAAGTGGTCAGTACTGCTGCCCTGATAGGAACCACTGCAGCGGCACACATGCTCATTACATGCTCCAAGTAGCCATTGGTATGCAAACAGCACCACGAGTTCAGCATTTATCCTTAATAGCAAGCAAATTCAGAGTTATACCTGTTGTGCTCTGCCTATGGCTTTATTATAAAACATTGCTCTTGATTTGATGACTTTGTTTAAATTCGCCCTGAGCCATGTTGTGAGCCTAGCTTCTCCTTTAAAATTAGCGTAGATTTTTATATACATTATAAATATTTAACCCCCTGACTGACACAAGCATCAACCCTCTCGCCTTTGCAATGTAAAGGAAATCTTATGGAGTGTGCACCTACATCAGTATTCCCCCGTTTGAAGCAGTCTCTCAGACTCGAGACTGAAGGGATGAATAAAATCAAACTTACTGATTATCATTTAGGCTGAATTTACTTTCTGCATTTGGAGGAAGGAGCTCTATTAATCAGCTTCATTTCCTGGCTCAGATGAAGAGTGCTCCTGTGTACCTCTCAGAAACTCAGCAATAAATACGTATAAATATATATACATGCACAAATATAAATATATAGATGTTAAAATAGCATTTAAATTTTTCTGGTGTTTGCTCCATCACTTCTGTGGTAGGTGGAGATATAAAATACCCTCAAGGTTAATTTTTTCAAATTCCATTTTCTCATTCCTTGCTAATTTCCAAATACCTGGACCCATAGAGAAACCGGGTTATTAAGTGTGGAATTAAATTAGAATTTCAGGCTTGCACGGAAACAACAACCAATGGAAATTTACTGAAAGGTTAAAGGAGAGGACAAGAGGCAAACTGGGAAAAATCCTTTTAAAATCTAAGTATAGTATATGTTGCCTCTTGCACTTTAATGCACATAAATTAAGGTGATAATTCTAGGAGCTGAAGGCTCTAGTTTAACACTTGTGGTTTATGGTGGCCCTTGAGTCCCTCTGTGGAACTGCAACTTCATTATGTACAGCTGAGGAGACATTATTCCTTACATTATCTACTGCTCTAACACAGTTACCGCCGATGCTCTAGTGCTATTTGGATTTTCAAACGTAATGGGCAGATATGTACTGCAACCATTTATGTGGCTTTTCTGCCAATTTGTGGCTGAAATGACTTTTTCTTTGTTGAGAGGTGGGTATTCAGTGTATCTAATTCCCGAGTTTCTCTGGGTTAAGTCAGCATTCCTACACGGAGTGGTGCTGCGGGCTGCTCCCTTTCGGGGCTGGGTGCCCACCAGCTGGCTCTTGGGGGTGCACAAGGAGGCATGGTGTTTTGCATAGTTGCAACTGTGACATAAAATAAAATTATATGTATGAGTGTGTGGATATGCATTTCCCAGTAGGTGCTTTTTGGCTTTTGTGATTTCACTTTCCCTTTTTTTCCTCCTCCACCTTTTGTTTACAAGATTTGTCTGCATAGGGAAGAGCCTGCGTTTATGTCTCTTCTGAGAAGGCTTAAATGTTCTGGTTAAACAAATAGGTTCCTGCACTTTCATTTAGGGGAAATTTCAGATCAGAAGGAGGTTGGGGAGCTCGTGTTAATTGGAGACAGTATCTCATATCTTTAGCAGCAGCAAATAGCTTTGGTCAGTCCTGGAATGCCGTAGTGCTCTGCAGAGTGTATCATGATGGTTTGGTTCTGTAGGGCTGGTCACTCTTCCTCTTCTTTTTTGGAAACTCATTTACATTAAGGAGACAGTCAATAACCTGCTTCCCTAAAACTGCATGAAGCTGAGGTCTGGACTGAATGTTCTGTGATGTGGTATGACATTTTTGGATTGCAGAGTAGAGATGGGAAGAAGAGTTGGGCCAAGCAGAGATGGGCATGGCTGAGGTTCAAACCTACACCCCAAGCCCCCCATAAGGTTCACCTATGCCTGAAGATATAGGTGCTCGCGTGGAATTTGTGCAAGCTCTCAACTCTGCAGGATCCCAGGGACCTTAGGAGGTAGAAGGATTGAAAGCCAAAGAAAATCTATTTGACCAGTGGGAGCTGTGGAGTGGCTGCTCCCTGTGCTTTTTCTCCCTGTCTCAAAATGTTTATTTGCTTTTTGAGCCCCAGCTGTTGGAGTCACGGGATCACACAAGAACATCAGGTCTCCTTTCTTAAACAAACAAACACAGCAGACTTTACCAGAGCAAAACGTGAAAGTGCAAATCCCAGCAGCTAAAAACCCTCTGGAAGACAAAAGCTGCAACACTTATTAATTTGTTGAATAACCTGTTGGGGCCTGACTTGATTTTCAAATAAATGGAATTAGAATATCAATAGCAGAATGCTGGGTTCTTAAAATATTCAAAAGCGGCTTCCTTTTATGTTGTGTCTTTCATGAAAACTGCATCATAAGGTGATTTGCAACTCTAAATAATAAATAATAACAGACATACACACACATAGAAATTAACAGCTGCGACTGGAAGAGAGGAAGATGTATTTTCGGATGAGATGTAGAAAGAAATGGGGAGTCAATGAGGCAGAGAGATACGAGAGAGGTTGGATCTGGGTCAGCTGTTTATTTTTGACCTTGGTTATTATTAGTCATTGGAGATAAAACATAGCTAGTGCCTCTGGAGTGTTCTCCATGTAGGTTGAATTACAAGACCTGGGAAGTATGGAGGGAGATGAGCCGGGCAGGGTGTGATCAGGTTGAGCAAAAGCCTTGCTGCTTGCACGGGAGCATCCTGCTTGCCATTTTGTGAGTGCACCCTCATGCAGACACCTGGCAAATTCCAAAGATAGAAGCTAACACTTAAGTCAGAAAACTCTCCAAAAGCTGCAGAAGATTGGATTAGTGACGAAGGCACTTACAAATCCCACATGCAAACCTTCACCTAGGGGAAGGAACAGGAAATCTATTTCCCAGCCACTTCCCATGCAGCCAGAGCAGCTTTCCTCATTTCTTTTCTGCACTTGCTTTGCTGCTTCTGGTGCTGAATGCCATGCCCTTGGTTTGTGCCTTCTGTTTCTTGCTAGGAAATTCCCAACACAAAATGGGGATATCAGCCTTTGAGACCCCTTTCAGCCTTCTTGTACATGGGGTAGGAGAGCGACCCATCCCATGCCAGCCTTGCTGCACACGGCTTGGGTTTTCCTGGTGTTTAATTTGATATGTAAGGTCAGCTGCAGCAGCTTTATAGCACTATACGAGCAGCAGTTTCCTGGGAAGTTAAGATAAGTTATGAACAGAAGGAGGAGTCCTGTATGTGGTGAGCTCCAAAACCTTCACAAGACAGCAGTTTTATCCTTTATTTCCCATTTGTATGTGGGGAACATCAGCCATTCCCTACTCACTGAGGGATCTTGGGGCTGTATATTAAGAGAAAGCATGGCCTGTACCCGTGTTAAAATGAGTAACTGGAGAAATGCAGTAAGTACTGTAAAATAGAGATTTCTTTGTTTTAATAGTAAATCATCTTATAAACCTGGCAGAACTCGGACCCACCTCTGGCTGTGTACATACTCACAAAGTTCAGCTCTGCTGTCATCTTTGGAGGAAAACCTGGTGGACTTGTAGACATAGATACCATCCAGGAGTCTCTGACATCCCTGTTCTTTTGACCGTAGTGTCCTTGAACCTTTCAGATTTGGCTTGGTTCTTCAGGCAGGAATACTCCAGGCTGCAAACATCTCCATTACTACTTTTCTGGCAGGCTGACATTGCTGCAGCAGGTTTCTCATCCCAGGACCCACCAGCTCTGGGAGTGCAATCATGGCCCCACCAGCCCATTCTGTGCTAGCCAGGTGTTACCTTTACACCTTCAAAGACCTGGAATCTGCTTTACAAAGAGAACTGCCATTTGTGAGCACGAGGAATACGTGTGAATTAACATTTCTAAGCATAGAGAATACTTAGAAAGGGAATAAAATACCAAACCAAAATATTGCCCATAAATCTTCATCATGCATTACCCTATTTTCAGAAGTTTATCCTGTTATCTACTTAGTAGAGTATTATGCCGTGTAAATGTGCTTCTTAGCAATTGCTTGCAACATTTAAGTCTTTAGATGCATTCTATGCTTGAAGAATTGCTGTTTCTGCTCTAACACCGTGCTAATTCTCCGCAGAAATTGTCCTTGTGGTGTACAGATAGGCCCATTCATTATGCCCCTTGGAAGTAAAGGATCAGGATGGGAGCAGTGTTGCAGCTCCAGTACTTATCGGTCATGGTTGTGCCCACAGAGCCTGCTTGGTGCATCTGCTTCTCCTTGGGGGCAAGACATTACCCCAGTGCCATTCTCTGATGTGTAAGTCTTCCCCCATCTTTCCCTAGCTGATGAGTAATGGCCTTAAGTTGTGCCAGGGGAGTTTCAAGTTGAATATTAAGAAACATTTCTTCTCAGAAGGAGCGGTGAGGGACTGGCACAGCTGTCCCCGGAGGTGGTGGGGTCACTGATCATGGGGATGTTCTATAGCCATGGAGATGTGGCACTGAGGGACATGGGTTCATTGCTTTCAGCAAGCTCTGTTCTTGCCTTTCAGTGGGACCATTACCACAGTGCAACCTGTCCTTGCTTTGAGCTGCTCTGCCCCACTGAGCGATCTGGTTCAGCTCAGAGCTTGGGCTTCTCCACTTTTATTTCCCTGCTCTGTCTCCTTTCCTATCTCTGGGAGCTTTGAATTTCTACCCCTGCCTCACAGCTTGGGTAATTCCCTGCAAAGGGATTACATTTTCAGCGTGTTCACAGCTGTATGTTTGCTCGGAGCAAGTGCCTCCTGTGACTGCCCAATTGTGGAGTTTCACTCGAGTGGAACAAGTAATAAGAGAAATATGCAGCTCTCCCTGCCTTCATTGAGCTTCTTAGGTGGCCAGGAGCAAACAGCGTGCCTCCCTCCTGCAAAGCACTTAACTGGGACCTGGGGCTGTGGGATTGGAGCTAGGTGAGTTTCTTACGGCCTCAAAATCAGATAATTAATCCTCTTTGGCCTTTTGAACTTGACATTGCTCCTGTGCTGCTGTGAGTGCTGGGGGGCAGAAGCGCTGTGCCAAAGGCTGGAGGCAGTTACAGGATCCCAGCATTGAGAAGAGGGATGTTGATGATGGTGCATAGAAGGAGGGGCTGTGGGGGCTGTGTTCCACATCCAGGGGAGCAGTGACCTGCGAGACAGGGCAGTTTTGTGGAGCATAGTCCACTGTCTTCTGCTTTGTGTCTTATTTCTGAAGGAAAAAGCCCAGTGCTGCTTGGGATGAGGAGAGGAGGAAGGAAAAGCCCTCATGAGGCTGCTACCCTGATGTGTAGCCCCAGCACGCAGCAGCAGAGGTGCCCAGGTCAGCTCCACCCCTCCAACAGGAACAAAATCCCCCCTGGATGACAGCAGCACCTTCAGCAGCTCTGTTTGCTTCAAAGGAAAATACAAATAACACAATTGAGACAGCGGTGTTGTTCCTTTGAATTGCTGTTTGATGCCCTTGGGCTCCACCAGGCTGGCTGGGGTGGGAGGGGAGGGAGGGCAGCCTGTGCAAGCTGCATCCCAACGATAGTGTTTTAATTTCTTCCTCCACTGTGCCTGGTTTACACTTTAACGTGGTTTAATTTTGAAGTCTCCTCTTTTTTTTTTCCTTTTTTTTTTTTTGCAAGGTGAATGTCGAGCAGTAATGTAATGAAAAGTTGACAGGCACAGATCTTTTTTAATAACTCTTATGTTGTGTAGCTTAAATTGGTTTAACTATAGCCGAGCTGAATAATAAGCAGAAGGAATTCATCTTGGGAACCATGAATTTTTAAATCTCCTGTGGGAAAGGTTCAGTAGCTCTGCCTCCAATCCATAAGGGGAGGAATATGGCTCACACTCTGCGTTAGTCACCATGGGAGAGCTGGGATGAGAGTGAGAGACTGGGATGGGTGAGGGAGCGGGGAGGCAGGGATAAGCTGGGGCAGGCGTAGGGCTGTGGCAAGCAGGGGATGCTCAGGGGCTCTCTGGGCATGTGTGTGAGCAGAGCTGCTGGGACTGAGGTGCTGCAGACCACAGTGGTGAGAATGAGCCTCCCGTATGGAGGCTGCAGGACGAGAGCTGTACATCCTGGGCTAGGGGCTGGGGAATGGCTTCCCACTTGCTCAGTGGAGCAAAGTCCCCCGTGGCATGAAACGTTTCAGGCTCTAGTGAAAAGCCAGTCGTACAAGACGAAAGCCCTTCCCGTGTTCTGTCTCTCGGCATTTCCTCTATTCTTTTTTTCCATCTTCTCAGCGATAATACCATTTGTCTTTCTTTCAGTCTTGGTTTTGGGGGGACGCTGTTGTTGTTTTTCTCAATTTTTGTCTCTTCTTCCAAACGTTTTGTTTGCATTCACTTGGTTCTATCTCTCTGTCATCGCGGCAGCCGCAGTGCAATGAATCATCCTCCTGACCCTCTGCTACAAGCAGCAAATGGATCCAAGACTTCATCCCTCTGGGTGCCAGGAGAAGAAAATGCAGAGCTGGGAGGGACAGGTCGCTGCTCTGGGCCATCCCAGTGCTGCTCCATGTGACTCTCACTTACAGACATCCCTGTTTTCCAGGCTGCCATGCAGAACAGCTCCCGCTGAACTCCAAAGAGAAGCAGCTCCTGAGATAAAAGGTGCGGGAACGTTGTCATATCAGGCTCTTACAGCATGTCTCTTCAGGGGCAGCCGTGAAGCTGTGACATCCGTGCAGATGTTTTCTCACACAACCTTTAGTACCATGGTCACACGTTGCTCATTCTGCCTGCTGCCTCGCTCAGTGCTTGCAGCTGGGAGATGTGTAGGGATGTTCGTCTTACCTACTGCTTTCATAAAATATGGCTTTGGTAAAAGAGAGGGTTTTTTTCCTTGTGAAATTGTCTTGATGTCAAAAAAGCCATTAATGGAAGGCATTTAGAGTGGAAGCTCATGCTTTTTAACATTAACATTTTACGTTTGCTCCCTAGCTGAAGAGTTGATCTTCCTTTGAATTGGAAAGGATTTCACATTAAAAAGTTTGAACCAGTATCCGTGCACAAGCGCAGATGACTGCAGCCAGAAGTTGCTGAGGGGTTTAACTCGCCTTATTAATGTCAGCAGGATGCTAAATGCTCTGGAGTTGATTGGACGGAGGGTCTGGAGCACAGCAAGTCCAGTTGTTAGCTTCCATCTCCCTGCGCCTCAGTTTCTCGCTGTTGCATGGTAATGCACGGTGACATTGTGCTGAGAAATGAATCATTGCTGAAGCCTGCACCTTGGTTAGAAACCACAAGCCAGGTTCATGAGGAAATGAGCACTTTTCTGTTTGACACGGGATTTGGATGTTGTGTACTAAATAATGATTAGGGTCATAAAAATCTGCAGTGAACAATTATCCATTCAGTGAACAAGGCAGGTGTTTGGGGGGAAAAATAGGAGGCAGTTGGGTAATTAGTCTGTACCAGAACGCGTGAGCTCAAGTGGGGCTAATAAAATGTGCACAGGCAATTTTAAATCTGGCAAGTCCTTTCCTCTGAGCACCTGACTCGGAAACCATGTTACATTTCAGCATAATTTCTGATGGAACACTGCATTCTGATTGCAGACATTCCTGTCCAAAATTGCAGGGTGCTTTCTGCCCAAAGCTTGGGCATTGTAGCAGTTCGAGGTGTGGAAGAAACAACGGGAGAGATGGTTGGTTGGAGTGGGGAGGGGGAATGGCTGCTGCGTAGAGCTGGTTGGGCAAGGGCAACAGCATCACTAATCCACCCTCCTCCTGCAATCCCCAGCTTTTCACTGAGCAGAAAGCAGCATCCAGGGGGATCTGTTTGCCTCTCTGTAGGTGGAGCTGCAAGGCTCAGCAGGGAGCTCTGACCATGCACAGCAGTGAGCATGCCATGCCAGTCCCTTGCTCCAAAGGAGCCCAGCACCCACCTGCTGCAGGACTGGCATGAGCAGGAGCTGCATGCGGTGCCCAGTGCTGGCATGTGCCCCCCACAGCAACAGCCTGGCTCCCTCAGCAGGTGAAAATGTTTCATCTCCAATAACCACTTGTCTCATTATCCAGCTGCGCTAGTTTTGCACTATCTGGTTACCGCCTGGCTTGGAGACACCTGTTCTGTGTCCAGGCATTTTAGAGAAAAACTCTCCAAAGCTGTCAACAGACAGAGAAGGGCTGCCTGTTTCCATGGGAACGTGCTCCCTGAGCCCTGCATGCAAGGAGTGCTGCGGATTGCCGGACACTGCTGGGAGAGCCAGGATTGATCCTGGGCATTGCTGTGAGGTGCACTGCCTGTAGGCGAAGTGGGAAGGGGACACAATGGGGAGCACAGCACCATGTCCCTGCCAAGGGGACAGAAGGGATGGCTGGGTGCCTGCAGGTCAGCATCACTGTTCAAGTCACTGGGTAAGAGTGTGTTGGCTGTGGGTTATACCTCCCTGCTTGGGAAAGGAGGAGTGCTCAGCTCTGGAAGACTCCGAATCAATTCCTGATGTTTCAGCAAGAATGTCTCCTCACAACCCAGAAAGTCAACCGTGTCCTGGGCTGCATCCAAAGCAGCGCAGCCAGCAGGGTGAGGGAGGTGATCCTGCCCCTTTGCTCTGTGCTGTGAGACCTCACCTGGAGCACTGTGTCCAGAGGTGGAGTCCTCAGTGCAGGAGAGATGCGGACCTGTTGGAGTGGATCCAGGGGAGGGACACAGAATGATTCCAGGGATGGAACATCTCCCTATGAGGGCAAGCTGAGAGCTGGGGCTGTGCAGCCTGGAGAGGAGAAGGCTATGGGGAGGCCTGAGAGTGGCCTGTCAGTGTCTAGAGGGGGGCTGTAAGAACAAACAGAATCTTCAGCAGCGTCTGCTGTGGTAGGAGAAGGGGAAATGGCTTCATACTAAAAGAGGGGAGAGTTACATTGGATGTAAGGAAAAAGTCTTGTGCAATAAAGGTAGTGAAGCACTGGAATGGGTTGCCCAGAGAGATGGCCCATCCCTGGATACACCCACGGTCATGCTGGTCAGGACTCTGAGCACCTGATGGAGCTGTGGGTGACCCTGTTCACTGCAGGGGGTTGGACTAGATGGCCTTTAAAGGTTGCTCCCAACTCAAACGAGTCTATGGTTCTATGAGAGACCTTATGCTAATGTGTCTGCTTCTTCCTTAACGTGTCCTCAAACCAAGGGTGTGTGCACTCTATTACAATTGCAAAATGGTGCAGAGCCTCTTCTAAGCCCTTATTAGTGGGCTGCGAGTCCTAACTCGATGATAAAAAAAGGCTGAACTGCTGGCTGCAGTGGGCAGCCTTGCAGTTAGAACTACCTTGGTGTTGTGAATGGGTTTATGGAAAGCAGTTTATGTGATGCCAGTTCTCAAAATGGCATAACTGGAGAAGAGAAAGAATAGGATCAAGAGGAACATGGTTAAGCAGGACAACAGGCCCTCCTGAAAGGGCGGGCATTGAGATTTGCAAATCTCTTTAGAAATCTTTGAAGGCATCAGGGAGCACGTAGACAAGGTAAATCCAGTTGATAAAATCCCATTAGATTTCTGGAAGACTTTTGTTCGACTCTCTCAGGGAAGGACCTGAAGGAAACTAAGGCACTGTGGACCAAGAAGAAAGGTCATCCAATGATAGCTGCTTAAAGGCAGGGACCCAACGGGGAGAGGATGCTCACCTCTGCAGGAGGGAGGCCAGTGATGCTCAGTGGGATTGGTGCAAGTCACTGCCCTGCTCACAGTGTTCATAAATGACCAGGAAGAGTTGCTGAGAGTGAATGTGAAGACTGATGGTGATGGGAGATTGAGCGGCTAGGCAATAAACAGCAGGTGAAATTCAGTGCAGATAAATGGGAAGTGATGCACATGGAGAAAGACAGTTGTCGCTTTACATACAAAATGATGAGTTCTGAGCTGGGATCTCATTCCTCAGCAAAGCTCAGGAGTTGTCATAAATTATTCTGTGGAAATGGCTTTGCAGATCCTAGTGACTGCTAAAATGTGGGAAAGGATTGGAGAGCAACGCAGAGAATGTGGCTGCATCTCGTCTGATGAGTTCTGTACCCTGTCTCAGAAGGACTGAACACAAACCTGTGGAATGGATTAGGACAGGTCACAAGCCACACAACCCTCACCTGGGTGACAGGAGCTTTGGAACAAGGAGATGCTGTTCCAGCACAGGAACTGGGGGCATCAACCAGATCTAGCGGATGGCAGAAGTGAATGAAAGGAGATACTTCCTCCCACAGCACATAATTAGGATGTTTGTAGCTACCTGGGAAGCTATGAGGTCAAACAACATTTGTGGGGAGAAATCCATCAAAGGGAACCCACGAGGTACCTCTGGTGGCCCAGGTGCTGGAGGCGTGGAAGGTACTGAAGAAATCTCAGCGTATTGTTCTGTGCAGTGTCTTCAGGCTGGATGCTCTGGCTGATGGATCTCTCACCTGTTGCAAGATGGCCATTCTTCTGTAAATGGAGGGAAAGAATTGAGACAAATGCATTACTTTCAAGTTTCTTGGTTTCCGTTTCATTCTGTGGTGTTTGGTTGCTAACCTAAAAATTGCACAAGCTTCAGGTATCCCTTCGTTCTTATCTGTTTGTTATCTGGGAGTTCACGGCCCTTTAAAGGGTTGAGAAAACAGCTTTCCCTCTGCCTGAGCCTCCTGGTGTCCTTGAGTGAGATGCGACCACATGCAAAGGCATCAGCCCTCTCTGCAGCAATGAGAACAGTGCAGTGTCAAGCAGGGAGAGAAGGAAACCACTCCTGGGAGCACTTGTCACTTCTGGGTGTTATTTCAGGTGTCTCAGGCTCCTGTCATGGAGTTTCAGAGTGGATTGGTTCTGTTTATCTGAAGTTCTAGAGCAAGGAAAAAGGCGAGGTGAGGAGGTGCTGGTTGACAGCGGGTAGCTGTGATCCCAGAGGAGAAGAACGAGTCACTCTTGCTGCCAGTGAGCACATCTCCTGAGACCCATTCCCAGCACATACTGCTGCTATCGAAGATGTATCTGTAGCCCAAACAAAGCAGCAGGAGCCAAAGGCAGGCACAGTGCTCAAACCGGTAGCTGAAGTGCTGGAGGGCTGAATCTGCAGTTTTGTGGTGATTTTCATTAGGAGTATTTCTGCTTTAATGCCCAGGAGCTAGCACTGCACCACCGCTTCATGTGTTGGATGCTGGAAGAGAATGAGAGCAAACAAGCCAAACTGAGGCTTAAGTCATCGTAACGTCAGAGATAGCTGCTCTAGCATCCTGCTGGGGGACAGATATGGTTGGCCCCAAGTCAGGAGGTGTGCCATGACACGCCACAGGGCTGCGGGGTGCTCGGTGCCCTGGGGGCGCTTCCACAAGCTCAGCGCCTGGTAGCTCAGCAAACAGCTGCTCCCCAGTGCTACATCTGCTCTGGGACCTGGGGTTTCATCCTGGGGAGCCCTGGGGCTGTCTGTTGTGTTGGGAACCACCTGTACCTTGGCCCCAGGGAGGAGCCCGGCAGTGGGACCTGCTCTCCTGGGCTCCTCTTTTAGGGAAAAAAAAGACAACAAAACAAGCAGCAAATTTAAATATAATAATGAAAAAACATGTAATAAAAAGTTAGTTTTGCAAGAGGCTGACAGGGTTGGCGGAGTGTTCATTATATGCTGTATCAGTAAGTATATGAAATGTCAGTGTGAAGGGAATTCATTTCCCAGTAACAAGCGTGACAGACTATTGAATTGAACTGAGAGGGTGTCTGCAGACGGCGGGGTGATGAAGCCCTCATCAGAAATTCACTTTGCCGCAGTTTACTTGAAGAGTGTTTTCATTTTAGCTTTTAAAAGTCAAATTTTATTCCTAAAGCAGAGGCTCCTTGGTCATGGCGTTCAGCACCCATGGGGCATGGTGGCCCTGGGGATGCCCAGGTCTCCCTGCTTGGCCACAGGCAGACCCTCTCCCCTTTTTAGTCTCTCATTTTTCTGTTGTGTTTTGCCTCTCCTGGGCTCATAGATCCCCCTGAATAGCCCCTGAGCTGTGCTCAGCTGGAGGACATTGTGCCTCGTGCTGAGCTGTGGGAAACCTCTTATGGGCAAAACCTTCCCTCCGCGGTGGCTGTGCTGCATTCAGCAGTGGCTGTGGGGGCATGGTGGGGTGGGCTGGGGTTGGACTTGGGGATCTTAGGGGTCTTTTCCAACCTTAATGATTCTCTGTTCTCTGACTCTATGAAAGCTGCTTTTCCTGGGCACAAACTGAGCTCAGTACGTCATGGCTGAGGTTGGAACTGCATGGTCTTTTAGATTCCTTCCAACCCAAGGCAGTCTGTGATTCTGTGATGAGCTCAGTGTTCTGTGTTACAGCAGCCAGGCTGAGGGGCCACTGGGTCCGATGTACCTCAGACAGCGAATATACAGCTCCAGAATGAATGCTCTGTGAATGAGACTTGCATTAGGTTAAAAAAATAAAAAATAAAAAATGAAGACCTCAGAGGTAGGAATATAAAGATGGAAGTCCTCCAAAAGAGAGACATTTATTGCTCCGTGACTTAGAAAGTAAGACTTACTATATTATTTTTTTATTGCTACAGGAGTCTGCTCAGTAATTGGTGCTGCCCTATTATTGCAACGGAATTAATTGCGCAGTGGCTATTACTGAGCACTGGGGATCTGCGGCAGGCAGCGGTGGGCGAAACAGCTGAACAACCACAACCCGCCGATTCGGGCCAGTGTGGGAGTGCTCGGCCACACGGCTCTGTCCTTGTGATTGAACGCGAAATGGAAGCCCTGAGAGTGAAAGGCTGAAACAAATGACAGCATTCAAACCTTACAATGCAATTTTTAAATTAATAAGTGCGTCCCCACTGGGCTACCTGCATAGGCGATGCGGGCTGTCTCATTCAGCATTCATGCCAAGGGCTGGAGCACTTGCTTTTAAGTCCTTTGATCCAGCACATGAAGCACGGTGATTAAAAATATGGAGTTAAAAAATGGAAAAGAGTGCGGCAGGACCCAGGGACGAGAAGGGTCAGTGCTGCAGATGTTTTGCTGCTGCCATGGCTCTAACCTCTGCCTGGTGTCAGCATGGGACTCGGTCACACAAGGTCTCACTGAGATACACAGTCAGATAGCAGGAGGCTCCTTGCTCCCACAGAGCATCTCATCTCCTTGTGGCTTTTTCTCGGAGAGCAGGCTGCTTTCCAAGCTCCCCTGAGTGTTTGTTGAGCTCCTCTGGCTGGACTGGCAGGGTAGATGCTGCTCAGCTCTGAGGCCACCTGACTTGGCAGCATCCCCCAACTCTGCCCCAGGCAGGCACAGAAATCTCCTTGGCCAAAAGCAAAATCCACGCTGCAGCACGGTGCCCGGGGCCAGAAATGCTGTACTTATCCTCTTTTAGTAGGACAGAGCTGTTCCTTGCAGGCAGGTCTGTACACAGACACAGTATCCATTCCAACACTATCTGTGGGGTTTCTGAAGACGTAAAATAATGTGGGCCTAATTAGATGGTTGAAATGACTGGCAATGGCTGATCGCCACATTCATCTTTCAAGGGATGGCTGGGAGCTGCTCCTGGGGTCCAGCAACCATCATCAAAGGGTCCTCTGAACCTCCAAAGCCATAGCAGGGATGCTTTGAGGAGTTTCTTCCATCACAGTGAGCTGTTGTATCATCCTTGTTTCACGCTGCTGAAATCTGGTGGTCTGGAGGTCATGCTATTGGCTCTTGGTACGTGGGTTTGGGGAATGTGTTCAAATGGAGAGATGAACTCTGGGTGTTGAAGGGGGAAGGACCAGGAGACCATGTTGTCCACAATGTCTTGCTCACAGTGAGCTGCAAGGGCCCTGCACTAGGGCAGAACAAGGCTGAAACACACCAAAACCATGAGGACTTCCTGTTCCATTCAGACAGAAGCCAGTGGCCCACTCATCTAGTGCCTCAGACAGAATTGCAGCCCACTTCAAGTGAGGAATTTCAGGTTTACTTAGGAACACGTGGTGAATTTTGACTGTTCATTGAGTGTACACAAAAATATAAACCTGTTACATGCCAGCATCATGGGAAAAGACCCCAGACTGCAGGTTCTGCCAGAGCAGGACCTCTCATGCAAAGCTGAGATGAGCCCCCAAACCTGCTCACAGCATTGTCTGGGCTTCATTGAGTTTCTTCTGTTGTGCTGATGGAGCTGCATCCTTTGGTGCTTCATGACAGGGACCATGGGGCAGTGGCTGTGTCCCCAGCAATAAGGTCTGGGCCCCTTTTTCCATCTATGGATTGCAGAGAAAACAGCTGATCAAAGCCTATTGCAAAGCCAATTCTGCAAGCCAGGAGTGCTCTCCTTTAGGCACTCGGGGAGGAAGATGCTCACGTTCAATGTAATAAGTTAACACAGGCAACACGGATTAGATGTGTTGTCCCAGAATGAGTTGGAGCTTTGGTTGCTGTGTTGCTGAGCCACACTCTGTTAGGTCTTCACCTTCACAAAGGAGATTTACCTGAGGGAAAGCATCGCCCGCGTGCAGGAATTAATTGCTGTGAGGGTTTGGCAGAGAAAACTAAGGCAACATTTTGCTGAGTGGCTGCTGCCACCAAAGCCTCTAGATGTTTGCATGTTTCTGTGAGAAACTTACATCCTTCGGAATAAAAGTTTCTCCAGTTTAATCAAAAATATGCTGGGGAAAAAATATGTTTTCACCCCAATCCTCACACCACAGGATAGAAAAGAAGATTTTCTGTACCTAACACTCTGTTACATGTCGCTTTTAGAGCTGAAACAAGGTTTACCTAAAGCTACAGCAGCATATGCTCTACATACACCGCAATCACCTTGCACGCAGAAATATATGTTTGCAAATTGAAGATTAATCACCCCGGGTTCCCAGCCTTGCTCTTAGGAATACGTAATGCAGTGAGGCAGACAGAAGTTACTTTGAGCAGGGTAACTTTGTCGGGGCTGCCCCTTGGGTGCTCATCGTGGGAAGACGTGATGGTGATGCCATGTGGGAACGTGGCCGTCCTTCCCAGCTCCAGTGGAATCGTGCAGCAGTTGGTGACAGCGTGGTAATGAACTCACATCGCCAAGGAGCATTGCCTGTTCTGCTGGCATGTGGGGTGTAATAGCAGGGATTCATCTGGGATGGCATTCCTTTATTTCTTACGAACCAGAACACCTTCATGGGAGGGCTGCTGAGGAGGAGAGAAGCTTTGTACACACAAAGCTGCCTCCAAGGGCACAGCTCCCCACATTGCGGAATGGAAGAGGCATACAGGTTATGACTGTTGCCTTGATACTTGAACACAGTTATTCAGATTGATATGCAGGGAAGACTTCAGGTTGTGAAAACAGCCCAGTTTGTCCCAGTTGAGATTCTCCCCTGAAATGGCAGTAAGGACTCTGCTAATGCCCCTATGTTTCTTATAGGTGTAGTTAGCTAAACCCTGCCAGGCTCCTCTCTCTTTCTTTTGGTTTACATCTGTGTTCCTTCTCCGGAGTTACTCCAGCACAGAGTAGCTCAGGCTGCTGTCTCTGGGGGGCAGGAGCATTCTTCCTCCTGATTTCCCCAAACCTTTGCATTTTGGAGAAAGATTTTCTACTCTTTGCTTCTCACGTTCCTTGCTGCTCCAGCTTTTCTTGAAGGAGGAGGAGGAGAGATGCTGTTGCTGGGAAATGTCCTGTTCCATCTCCCCCCTGCCGAGCCAAGGAGTTGCCAGTAAGGGGGATGTACTTCCTCTCCTCCCCTCCCAGCCAGCCACGGCACGCAGAAAACTTCTCACCCACCAGTCCAGCAGCAGCCTGTATGCATGGCCTCGTTCCCAGTCCATAATGGATTCTGCCTAATATATATTCTCCTTCTCTCTAATTAAGTGGTAACACCTTGGTGGCAGAGCAAGCCTGTAAAATAATAAAGGGTTTTGCACTTGGAGGCACGGGAAGGCAGGCCCTAGGGAGCGATCCTCCCCAGGATACAGAAATTATTGCAATTACAGAGCAATTGTATGGAAAGGAGAATGGAACAGCAGACTTTTCAGACTCACTTTTCCAGCATTCATGTTTTTAATTAAGGTTATTGGCAGTGAGTTATGACTTTGGCATAACAGATGGTACAACTTCTGCTGGCAAAGCGTGTGCATTATACTACCTTGTCCTGTGGTGGGTGAGAAGGTGCAAACATGCACCTGCAAATATTACCTTGGTCCTGTGCAAAACTTGTCACCCCTGGGAAGTTGTGGGGATGTGGAGAGGGACAAAGAGACCTAGGGGTCCTCTGACAGCTCTGAGAGGCTTGGCTGTGTGCTCTAGGATGGGAATCATGGTATCATAGAATCATAGTATCATAGTATCATAGAATCATAGATTGCCCTGGGTTGGAAGGGACCTCAAAGATCATACAGTTCCAACCCCTGCCATACTCAGAGTTGCCAACCACTGAGTCAGTCACTAGATCAGGTTGTCCAGGGCCCCGTCCAACCTGGCCTTGAAGGAAGTTTTCCTCAAGATCTCCAAAACAGCATCCAAACAGTGACCGTTCTCCTGTCCTTCTGCTATTTCAGAGCATTTCAGGGAATTTCCAGTAACCAGTTAAGATGCTGTCAGAACAAATGTGTGCAGTGTTACTAGAGTGATTGGGGGTTTCAAACCTCACTGCATTTAAGACTGCCTTTTCTGGAGCTTAAATAAAGGTCAGCTCCACGCAATGATGCCATATTTCAAAGTTAATACCTTTTCTTCCACTTTGGAAAAACTTGACCTCCGTCTTTGTCAAAGCTGACAGAAGGTTTGCCCAGACTTCCCAGGAATAGAGAGAGGGATGTGGGAGAGGTGAGCTGGAAGAGGTGGCCTGGAGCTCTGTGACTCATCACCTGTGCCATCCTGATGGCTGGAACTCAGCAGCATGAGAGTCAGCTGCAGTCCCCATGTTGGAGCCACTGGGTATTGATATCGTACAGCGATACTCCTTTTAATTATGTAGACACCAGGCAACTCTGCACATCTCTACTCCTTCTCTTTCCCTTTGGACACAGATGCAATCTATCAACATCCAGTTGTTCTTTATTACAGTAATTCTCAAGATGTTTCTCAGGAATACACTCAGAGGATTTTATTAACAGTATAAATTCCCTAGGATTTCTTATTTTACTATGCCTATTAGCGTAGATGCTAATTTAATCGTTTAGATTTCCCATATGACCTATCCTCAAACTCTGAAAGTGAAGTTCAGCCCAGGTCCCTGTGCATGGAGGGATACTTATCTCTTTAAGACAGCAACCCTTCCCCTGAAGTTCTGCAAGAGGGCTTCTGCGTGTGGGCTGTTTCTATACATTGCTCTTCTGAAAGGCCATGGGACTTAGGTGGTTCTGCTTTCGGTCGAGCCTGTCAACCTTGGCACCCAGAGACTTGCCTCTGTGCAGCCAAAGCGGTGCTGGCACCTCCGCCAGCAGCTCCAGGTGAGCCAGGGCTGCCTGCAGCTCACCAGAAGTAATTTCCAGGCGGAATTGCTGTGAAAAAAAAAAACTGACTTCTGACATAGACTGATAAGCACTGATGTTTGTTTCCAAGAGCTTGTATTTTATGCAATTTAATGCTTAACAATGAGTGACAATGGTAGCAATGGTGAAAAGCATTAAAAATGAAGAAAGTGTGGTCATTTCAATTGACTCCAAGCTTCTCTCCTGGTGTGTTTTCCACTGCCTACATCCTGTGGTTTTCAGCAGAAAGCCTGGGCTTTCATATGCCATTGGTTTTGCAAGCTAAAGCTTGCATCCCCAATTACCAGTTCCCAGCTGAACGCAAAACCAGCAGTCTGCAGGAGGAACACACTGAATGTCGTCTGGTCTCTAAGAAGGAAGCATCTTTTCCCTCTCTGATTATCTTTATGAATGGAAAAAAAAAATGAAATGAGTAGCAACATGGGCTTTGTCCTCCTCAGAAATGGCCCTTGAATGGGGTTTTTACTGAAGGGTCTGTTTGGAGGGGAAGAAGGAGTCAGTTAAAGCTCGGTGTTTTAGCTCATCCATCATTTCTGTTCAGATCAATATCTCTGTTTGGGCAAATATAACAAGGGTTTGGAGGCATGAGGCGGGATGGAATAAACAGCGTCAGCCCCCGATTCCTCTTTACTGGTGGTTAATGCGGTACTGCCCAAAATCAAACACTGGGAGCCTCGGGACCTATTTTCAGTACCTTCTGTTCAGGTACCTTCAGCCCATTCCCTGCTGCTGGCCCTTTGCTGACCTGTCCTTCAACATGGCCATGCAACGGCATCTGGTCCCCAGGCGGAGGGGGTGGCACAGCAGGAGGCAATGTCCTGTCCTGTCCCGAGGCTCATTGGCTTGTCAGTGGAGTGGAGGTACAATGGTGCAGCTGATATTTACTGCTCAAGAGCTCGGTGTGAAGATAAATCAAGGTCCCCTGGTTGTTTTCCAAAGAAACTTCCTTGGGGGCCAGGTTGCATCAAGGTAGGTGCCTGGCTGCATATGGCGGCTAGCAAAGCCTCTGCTTTGCTCACTAAGTTGCTGGGTCATCCCCACGGCAGGCATCAACCCATTTGCCCAGATTTTATAGACTGGTGATGCAAGGATCCTCAGTCATCATCTTCCCTCATGTTTTAGCTAAGAATTTCCCACCTAAATTCTGCCCAATGCCTGTATGTGATCCTATAGCTGAGGTTAGACAGCAGCGAGTCCTGTGCTGCTGTGGGGGCTCAGCACAAGCGGTCTGGTGAGAGCTGATGCACCAGTGCTTCATGCCACCTGGAGAGACCCTTTGTTTATTCCCATCTTTATTCATCATCATCATCGTTATTTATTAATTAGCTTTGTTTGCAGAGCCAACAGTGTGAGCTCATGTCTGGGCTCAAATGCATCTATAATTAATTGCTAACTGTTGCTTGATGGCATTGCAAGCAAGAAGTGGTGAGTCACAGCAAAAAGCTCCGAGGAATGCAGGGCTGAGTGCTACAGTCTGGGTCCTCTCGGAGCAGGGAGAAGAGCTGGAGTGAAATGCTTTGGCCCTGTGCCTTTAGAATATATACATTTGGACCACACCTGAATGCTCTGTTGTCACCCTGTCAGAAATCTTCCTGCGTAGCCCCGAGTCCGCTCGAAATCAAATAAAGCTTTTCCTTTTAATAACATCTTACTTCCTCTGCTCTGCTGACCTTAAAACGAGAATCAAAGGGGAAAAGATATCATACATAAAACAAAAAGAAAGAAAAAAAAAACGCAAAGAAGTGAATTGAATTCCACCTAAATGTCACCTTGCGAGCTGGGTTTTATTATTTTGATAGCAAGGCAATTTCGCTGACAAATCTGTTATCGGCAGCGTGTTGTACAAAAGCAAAGGCAGGCGTGTTATAGGTCATTGAGAAGTCATTTTTAAATAACAGCGGTCTAAGTGGTGCGTCGGAGCACTTGTTAGGGAGTATGTATATAACTGCACCTGGAGCACGCGGACGCACCGGAGAACGCCATGCAGGGGGCATCAATCAATCCTGTTTAAGCCACAGTGTTCCCTGGAAATCTCAGCACGAGCTCCACCGGGGGGAGGAGGCTTTTAGCAACCAAGTGCAGGTAGGCACATCCCAAGAGAGTGAGTGTGAGCGAGCCAGCATGCGCATTGAGCTCGGGTTTTGATTATTCACTTTCCCCCTACTGACTGCCTTGATAGGGATTTATATGCTGATCCTCCCATTCTCCCAATCTTTGTAAGCTTTCTTCCGTGCTTCTACTTCCTAATGCTGGTACAAGTAGAGTTACAGTGCAGTTGCTGCTGACTGTGGCTGAAAGAATTTAAAAATGTGCAGAGTTGAACAAAAAAAAAATGTGTGCTCAAAGCCACGAGCGAACCGTGAATTGCAGCAGAGTTCTGCATTTCTCTTTTCCTCTCATGAAAAGAGGCATTTTTAAACAAGCCCCTGCAAAAAATCTAAATGCATGGGGGTGGTTGCATGTTGCAATTACATGCGGAGCAAATAGAAAACTTTAATTTTGTCTGTGCAGCCATGGGTCTGCATGGGATGCGGCCGCTCAGCACGTGCGGAGTTCCAAGGGACAACATCCATTTCTGCCAGGTGCCTCCATCAGCTGCTTCACTGCAGTTTTTGGTAATGGAACACTTGCGAGATTGATGGGCAAACCTGAAGCTGAAGCCAAATGAGCTGTTTAGGAGTCAGGCCCATTACCACATGCTCCTAGGCTTAATTTAGTGCACATGCAATCCCGTAACTCCGTGCTGTTATGTTTGATGTTTTCCTGCAAGGGCAGCATGCTCTCTGTGCTGGGAGGAGAAGCAGCTGCCCAAATGTTTGCTGCGCCCTCCATGTAGGCTCCCTTCCTCTGCTGCTTGGGGCTGTCCATCGGAGGGGAATCGCGCCCACACCAGCGGCAGAGCGCGGTGGTGAGGATTTGCGGTGAGCATCCAAGGCAGTCTTGCACACGTAGTTGTGAATTTATTCATTTTTTAGTTTCAGCAAGGTCATTCAAACCGCTAAGCTAATCCCGACACATTAGCGGGAGTGCTGTCCAATTCATTCTCGCTCCATTAAGCAGCGTGCTCGTCAGGTTTTCCTCCTCTCCTGGTTCTTTTCTCCCAGTCACACACTGTGAATCATCCCTCAGCAGCCAGGTACCCTTGGACAGAGCAGAGCACATCCTGCATTGCTCACAGCCTTCTTTCCAGGCTGGTTGCACACCTTGGGGCTCCCAGAGAGATATCCTGGTGGTGGGGATGGGAATCCTGACATGGTCACCGGGCTGTAAGCTGGACAAACCCTTCCCAGCACTGCCAGGTGCAGTGCCAAACCCTGGGTTCTGCTGCTTGCTGACATGAGGGCTTCTATCCTCACTGCAAAGTCACCAACATCCCAAATGTTCTCATCGTCAACATCATCTCTGCCAGAGGAAGGCAGCAAGCTAATTTTCTTTCTGCCTCAACCTGAGATTTGCATATAGCATCCTCCAGAGCTGGGCGTACATTTCAGATTTGCTTCCTGGTAGAAAATGCAGTGCTGGGTGTTTGGCAGCAGCCTTCCACAGGATCCAAGAGATTCTCTTTGCCTTCGTTTCACTGACCTCGTTTTGTGACACATCTCAGGAAGCTTTGCGCTCCCTCACCCTGCTAGGACAGGTGTCAGTTCTGCATGAGTTAGGCCAGCTCGAGAGGTTTGCAGAAGGGAAGATGTGCTGTCAGTTACATTGGAGAAAGTGTCAGAAGGAGAGTCGTCCTTCCATGGGAGCACTTCTGCCAGGAGCTGAGGCCATTTTCCTGTGTGCTTATCCATTCCAACATGGAGACAGCCAGATCCACTGGGACACAAGTCCCTCATTTTTAAAGCACCCTGCAGTTTCCTCCTGCCTCCCAGCAGGGCCCGTCCCCAGCTCAGGCTTCTCAGAGGTTCTCCCTGCTTTCTCTGCAGCTTTCAGACCCGAAGCCATGGCCATGGAAAGGCAGTTTGAAGGAACCTTGAAAATGAAGTTATCATCACCGCTTGCCCTACTGGGACCACTCCAGATGATAGCCCAATGGGTGCAACCTGCTCGAGGTGACACATAGTCTTGCTTCAAACCCCTGAGTTTAACTGGAACATTGGCAGAATAATGTGAGTCCATGGAAATCAATGGAGAAGAGCCGAAAACAATTGATTTGGATCAAAACACACTGCAATCAAATTTGGAGGGATTGAACTAATGGATCATAAGGTGGCTTGTGAATGGGTTTGACTGAATTGAGCTGAAAGGTCTTGCATCTTCATTACAGCTAACTGAAACTAGTATAAATGATGAATTTTCTAACAATGCTTAGTGGTTTGTTTTTTTTTCTGTACTTGCAACTGGATTGCAAAGTTGGGAACTAACCTGTATATACAGGGGAATTTGCCAGTCACAGGTAGCTGCATGTATTTTGGACAGCCCCGTAGCTGAGTTTCATACGTCTTGCTGATTATGCCTCTATTTTGCCCTGCTTGGCACTCCCAGAATTAGCAGCCTGTTTCTCCTGCTTTATTATGGCTGAGGTCTCGGAGGAGAGACTGCACTTGGGCTGTGCACTTTCCAAGGTGCATTTATTGCTGCATTTCTTGTTTTGATGGCAGCATTTTGGAGCATCACCTCTTACTCTACCAAATCCTTGAAATTCTTTGCCATTTGTATTACTCGAATGTAATTCCCCTCTATATCACAGAAACAGAAGGCATGAATGATTCACTGTTTATTATAAAATGTCTCTTTTTTTTGTCAGACTGAACTTCCCATACTATAAGGTGTGATTTATTACTACTATGATTAAGGGACATTTTTGATATCTCTAGGAATTCTCTTTCAGACTTGAAGGCTTGCCTATGAGTCAAAAGGCAGTGGAAATATATGAATAGCTGGGTGTGTAATGGAGTGTTTGAAATTTCCTATTAAGAAGACACTCGTATTTGTTTCATGCTCCCGTGGATAGGCATAGTGAGTCAGGAGCCACATTGTTCTATGGGAGCTGTGATAAGAATGGGAAAGGGGAGTGTGTCCTCATGACCTGAGCACCTGGATTTATCTTTTTACAGCCTCAGAATGGAACCCTCTGTTCTTCTTATGGCAGTCACCCACTAGCTTTCCCCTGCTTGGACTTGCATCCAGCTTTCCATCCAGATCACAGACTCACGGAATCGCAGAATTGCTGGGGCAGAAAGGGACCTCAAGGTCATCTAGTCCAACCTCCCTGCTAAGGCAGGTACCCTACAATAGGACACACATGTAGGCATCCAGACAGGACTTGAGTAGCTCCATAGAAGGAGACTCCATAGCATCTCTGGTCAACCCCTGTGGCGATCCAGTGCAGCTCTGGGCCTGGAAGTACAGCAGGGGACAAGAAGCACAGCAGCACAAGCAATATACATGTAAGCACTGCTGAACTCACTGCTGCACGTTGTACGCAGATGGAGCTCCTTGGCTATGCCTGTCAGGTTTAAGCAGGTGCCTGATCCTTTTTTTTTTTCCCAGCTTGTTTATCAGACCTAATAGAAAATGAAGTTTCTTTGGGTTGATGAGCAACATGAATCTCTGTCTCTTTCCTTGTCTACCCACCTGAAAGATGCACTTAATAACCACTGATTGCTTGGGAGGAGAGAGAGAATGGCAGTAAATGTACCTTCCCACCCTTACAAGGTGTCTAATTAAAGAGCAGGGGCAGCAGATCAATGGGAATTGTAGGTAGAGGACAGATACAGTGGGTCCTGGTGGTTCTCATTACTGCCCAGCTCATGTACTTCCACAGCCCCAGGCAGGGTTGAGTGTGCATGGCGTAGTGGGGGCACAGGGAAGGGAACACTCTGGGACTCGGTCAGCAGCAGTCACGGGGGTTTAATTTTTTCCATACATCGTGGCCTACATCCCACATTGTTTTTTAGAGCTCTTCTCCTGGTGACAAAGCACAGCTCTGAAATCCCACCGATGTGTTTGGTCAGCATTGTAGGCCTCAGCCTAACCTACAGACCGCAAGGAGAGCTGGTAGCTGATTGCAAGAGGTGGTTGGCCAAGCATTCTGTGAGCCCAGCAGCTCAAGCTGCAAGACCTGCTGCAAACAACATTATACTGCCTGGCCAAGACCAAGAAATATTTCTAGAAATAAGAAAGAGAGCTTGCAAATGGGGGCAATGGAGAACATGGAATATTTTGTCTAAGACTCAGGGTATAGGATCACCATAGAATTATGAAGTTTAAGGTTGAGCCATCTGAGCATCATCTCCCAGTGTCATCGTAAGGTATTCTGGGTTCTCCTGGGGAGTCTTCATGTGTCCCCACTTGCAGCTGCTCCATTGTTCAGTTTGGTTTCTCCTTTCCGATATCTAAAAGGATGATGACTCCAGTGTTGCTTGTGTTCAGGAAAGCTTCAGAATTGCAGCTCATGGTCAGTCATGGTGCAATAACATTAGCAGGTCAAAGTTGTTCTAGGTTTGGAGTTTCTTTGAGTTTCTTCTATACTGTGCCTTCAAATCACCAGTGTGTTTCTGCTGGGCACCAACAACTTGATAGCTTGAATGTAAAAAAAAAAGCAACAGCAGCAGGAGCACTCAGTGAGCTAAATATTTAGAAAGTGGGTCCAAACTGAGCCTAATCTGTTAATTAAAATCTAAAGGTTTTTTTTCTATTGTAATTCAAAAGTAGCTAGGTTTAAATTAAAGAGCAAACAGAGCTCTTCATTCCCAATCCAAGTGGTTTTGTCTATTACAAAGCAATCCTGAGCAAAGCGGTGCAGGTATGTCCCCTCACTTTTTAAAATATGTTTTTTAGAATCTGTGTTTTCATCTCTCTGTGTGGTTGGCAGGGGCACCAACACATAATGTTTTGGTGCTGCTCAAATATTCTTCTGTTAGTCCCAAGGACAGCCTGAGCCAGCACAGCCTGCTTGCTCATCTCTAGGCACGAACTAGTCGCCGTTTCTTCTTTCTTCAAGTGCCCTTCTCCCAGCTCTGCTCGGGGATGAGCCTTTATGGTGCATACCCGGCTTTGATCAGTGTTTTTTCGTTGTTGTTCCGCTTTGCAGCAAACCCATGTCTTTAAGAAACCTCGATTTAGCTTTGAAGGTGGGACTTCGGTCCTTTGAGTTGCTCTGATACCTTTGAAAACTGTATCCATCAACAGAGGGTGACAAATACTCACAATGGAATGTGCAAGGCAGGAAAAGAGAAAGTAAAAGACCTACTTCTGTTGCTTGGCACTGATAAAAATCCCTCCTCAGGGTTTGTCACGCTATTTTGCTCTATTTGAGAATGCTTGAGGCCACAGAGAGTCGAGCTCACCTGTTCGTCACCAAAATAAATAAAGAAATCCTGAGGAAAACGAGCAGCCTGTCCTCCACTGTGGCAATTGGCCACTGTCACAACCTGGGAGAACTGTAGCAGGGGGACCAGCAGAAGTGTATTTGCATAACAATTCAAATCAGTATCAATCACCTCCCAGAGCCGGCTGTCAGCTGCTTGTAAACATGTCCCCAGCGTGACAGATTAGCTCTCAGCGAAGGAGCGCTCAGTCTGCAATCAGGGGCTGCCAGGGCTGGCTCTGGGACAGCACATCCTTCACGGGGCAGCTCAGAGACTGAGGTGAGTGTTGTTGGCCCGAGCTGCTCCTGGGCTCTGAACATCACGGTCTGAGGAGCTGGCTGTGCGTTGCTGCCTTGCTTGCTTCCTTCTTTGAGTTCACGTTTTTGATCTGAAGTTTTTCTTCCTTTCACTCCTAGTGTTTTTGAGAGCACTTCCTAGTAACCAGGGAAGATTTGCTCTGTCGGCTCTAAATCCAACACCAGACTAGGTCTGGTTTACTTCGCAGCTTGCAAATCCAAAATGAAAACCGAAGCTGATCCAGCTGAAGCCATCCCTGGTAAGTGATATTACTTGAGCAGATACCAGCCGCACAGTTGTCCTGCTGCTGGGAGAGCTCTCCTCCTCCAAGCCCAACGCTTGCAGATCCTGACAGCATTGCAGTGAATGTCACCATAAAGGTCTGTGAGCAGACCCAGAGGCAATCACACGGGCAGAAATCAGGGGTGCTTTTGTATCACCTAGAGCTTGCCCTAGCTGAGGACAGCATCATGTTGGACTGATGCTCAGGGTCAGCAGTCAGGTTCGGTGCTCAGAATCCAGGCTGCCAAGCTGGGAAGAGCTTTCCCCTTCCCTTTGGAATAGGCATCATAACATGTGCCTGCAGGATGTTCACGGAGCAGTGTATCATCACTACAGCTACACTCAGGGCAGGGTACTTGGGAGATGTGTGGCAAGACCTTGCCACTTTGCATTTGCTTGCTTGAGGGTAATTTAATCAGGAATAATATAAACAGAGAAGTCTCATGTACATGAATTACCAATCGTTACTCAGCCGCCTGTAAAGCTTGTGAAATAAGTGATAAAATGTTTTCAAATCACCAGAAATTTGTTAGACGCTAAGGGCAGCATTCATTTTGCTAAACACGTCTCATCTCCTCGGAAGTTAGGCATCTGTCTTGAGCTAATTATGCGCGTTACTTCTATCAGCAGTGGTGGGAGACCTGCACTTCCAGTGGCATCTGATGGCATCTTGAGTCAGATGGGACAGAGCCACCCTTAGAGGCAAATTCCCCATTCAGGGAGCTGTGTAAATGCTCAGCATGATGTATTTTTACTCATGGACACCTCAGCTACTTCTGGTAGCTCCTTTTATTCACACTACTGAGATTGACTGCAGAGAGAATCTATTATTTGGAAAGGGTCAATGTCAGTTATCTGGAGGTATGGCCACAGGTGTGGGTAACTCTTCCCTTTTCCCATGTTCTCTAGTCTCCATCCTGCTAAGGAACCCCATGATGTGCACTCTGCAGCACTCAGAAAATGGGGAGATCCACAATCAAGGCTTCACTTTGGTAAGAAGGAATCCTAAGCCTAGTCCAACACCTGGAGCTCCTCTCACTCCTCATTAATACTGTTGCTGCATGGGATGGAGCCTTGCATTTGTGGGTAGTAACTGTAAAAGCTGAACCTGAGGACCACATTTTGTGTGCACCCAATCCTTCCTCTCCACTAATTGCTTGGCTTCACGATAGTGCTGCAGGCTGTCAGGCTCCACACTTCAAAATTCAACCTGGGAAATTTGGCAGAGAACAGAACACAGTGTTGAGGAGCATGCTGCAATTGTTGGGAAAGCCCAGAGGGGCTTCAACCCTGCCTTGGAATAGTTTGTTCTGAGGGGTGAATTTTTTTCCAAGTTAATCACTGAGGAATATAACACTGAAGATTAGGTTTCTCTAAGCATCCCATTAATTTTTTCATTTAGTTTGAGCTACACTAATATCTTCTCCTTTTGTGACAAGTAAAATGGAAACTGTAATGCAAAGTATTCAGGGCGATACTTCTGCCTATCGAATCCTTGAAATACATCAGCTAATTCATCTCTTTTGAAATGGGGAAGTAGCTCTTTCTGCTTTGTAAAATATGTTCAATTTTGTTGATGTAGAGAGAAAGAGGGAGTAAGGTCTTAATGCACAAATAGTTGATACTCTTCCTTGCATATCCAGCATCAGCCTGCAGACTACACTCATCCTCAGAATGACCATTTGACTTGCATTGTTTGAAGACCCAAGGAATTCTTGTTGCTTTGACCAGAGACTAGCATATTAGATACGGAATTTTTTTTTATACAAAGATTTTAGAAACGACCAGAGGACTTGGGGGAAAAAAGGAAGAAGTCTTACTGTTACAATGGGCTGCTTCATTTTGGTACAGAGCACAGCTTCAAAATATCATAGAATCATAGAATCATAGAGTCATAGAATCATAGAGTCGTAGAATTGCTCAGGTTGGAAAAGACCTTCAAGATCATCAAGTCCAACCGCAACCTAACCATACTACCCTAACAACCCACCGCTAAATCATGTCCCTGAGCACCACATCCAAACGGTTTTTAAACACATTCAGGGATGGTGACTCAACCACCTCTCTGGGGAGCCTGTTCCAGTGCTTAACAACCCTTTCTGTAAAGAAGTTTTTCCTGATATCCAACCTAAACCTCCCTTGGCACAACTTGAGACCATTTCCCCTTGTTCTGTCACCTGTCACCAGTGAGAAGAGACCAAAATCAATGTTTTCTATACCTTCACTATTCTCCTAACAGTCTCTAAACATTGACCAAAATAACCCTTATGCTTAAATCAGTGATCTCAAAATGTCTTGCCCCACAGATCTTTATTGTGTAGCACCCTTAACCTGACTTGATATGTTAATACAGCACCCATTAGCAGAACGTATTAACTTCAGATGTTCTCCTTTGTACATTAATAATGCAAACGTGAATTTATACCAGACATTTTCTGTTCTAAATTGTATGAGAAAGAGAGATCTGAGGAAATAGTAAAACACTTTTGTGCATCTACTGAATAAGAAATATATTGCTTCATATCATGTTGTGTTAATCAAAGAGCCTGAAAACAAAATATTTGAGATTTGGAATTGACATGAAGACAAGCAAGCCAACTGAGCAGCAATGTGTTGGTCAAGGTTAAGGCTCTTTCATCATAATGAAAGATGTGCTCCTCTGAGCTCGCCATGGGCAACATGTTTGTTCATTATACAGTAAGTGTAAGAAGTCTGGTGTCGTTTCATTTGCTGGCTTTTAACTGCTTGTGCTTTTGAAAATGAGATGATAGGTAATTATAATATAATTGCCACTTAGCGATCTTTATTAGCCTTTGGCACAATGGCCTTTCTGTGTGATTTGGGAGGCTTTTAATTTGGTGGCCTGAGTGAATTCTTCATAGTTAAGACAGGAACTATTTGGCATACGTTCTCTATTGCTTGTCTGGCTGCGGCTTCTCGATAGATTTGTTTTTCTGTGAAAGGAGAGAAAAGTAAGCAATAAGAACTAGTTACAGCCATCTGGTTCTAAGTATCCAGTATTTACATCAGGTATCTTTCCCAAAATCATCTCACACGGTGAAAAAGAAAGGCTCAAAATCACCAGGCAGTGTGTTGAATAATTTTCAAAAGAAAGAAACCACAATTAGTTTATGCAGATGCCAGGAGCAGAGCGAAGACTGAATTTGGCAAGTAAATCGTTTCTTGTAAATGATTCACTCCATCTTACTCCAGGTACCAGCAAGGCAGGAGGTTTTCCCCAGGAATCAGTAACCCAAGATGGGAATAAGGGAAGAATCCACTCATCTGGTAGCTCAGAAATACAACTGCTAATTTCAAAATGAGTAAGAGGAAATGAAACATAGGGAATAATCTGAGGGTGAGACAGTAATTCTGGTGTCCTCCCATTGTTTCTAGCAGCTTCTGGATTATAGATTCTCCTTTTGTGATGAAATTCCTGTAGTGCGGTGGTGACCACTCACGCTGCAGCTGTGTCCTGCCCCTTCCCAAAGGATGCTCCCTCTTGGAGCTGCCCCATGCCATGCCCACGCTGTGCCTGCTGATGGAGTTTGGTATTCTTGTGGTCTTCCAGGCGCTGCCATGGAATAAATAAATCATCATCAAGAGCAAAAGGAGTGCGGAATGAAGATACAGTGAATACATCCACAGTCGTTAGAGATACACAGCTGGCACTAATACATCTTTGCTGGTGTGGGACTAATTTGCATATGCAAATTAACATGCTCCAGAAGCAATGATTGCCGGATAAGCTCTTTGCTGTATCTATGGGGTCCTTCTTGGTGGGCTCTGGGCTCCCACAATTCCCCAGGACCAACTGGACCATGCAGGACCTGTCCAAGGGCCATTGCCTGTGGGTTAGCAAATGATTTGGTAGAACTGAGTGAAGAAAGCGCTGGACTGGGATCTGCTTCTTGCTACAAAAGGTGAAAGATTTCCTCTTAAGGGTGAAGACTTGAGAGTCCATCCGTGTCTGTGGACTGGGTTTCTCTTCATCCTCACTCACCATAGGATTTCATGCACAAAGTGTGACTCTTTCTCATCCATTTGTGGGTGACATTCTGTGTCATTGCCAGCCTCTCACGCCTCTACCTGCAGCATGCCTTGGGAACAGCAAGGATAAGGAGGAGAAGGATGAGGAGGATGACAACAAGGAAAAAGATGAAGACTGCTGTTACGAGGAGGAAGCCCTGCTGCATTCTCCATGAGCCATCCCCAATGTGGAGCTTGCAGCAGCACAAGGAGATGTTTTCCTGCTTCCACATGGAATGCTCAGAGATTCCGTTCTGCTTCTCCTGACCCACCCAGCACACAGCAAACATTTTAAGAACAACACAAGGACATGAGTGAGTACCAGATTCCCTACAATGCTGATCTGGTGGGAAGGGAAGCCCGTGGCTCATCCTATGGGGCTGGAAATGCCCATCCTCCTCCTCCACGCTGGTTTGAGGGTTCCAGATATGCCCAGAGGCATGCAGAAAGGATGCTCAGGAGCATCTGCACTGCTGGATAGTTGCTATTTTTTCTATACAGAAATACAAAAGGAGGAAAAAATATAGAGATGAGACCCTTTCTTCTTGCACCACCAGTGCAGCATGGTCAGGTACCATTTGCACTTTAACAGGGTGGCTGGAGTTAAAATCTCTGCTCGAGACTCCACAGCCACTCCTCCCATTCCTCTCTATTTTTATTTATTGGGATCACCAGAGATAACCTCTCCAACAGCATCGAAAGAGCCTGAAAAATAATTGGACCAAGTGGGAAATGCAGCCGTCGCCTTCCTAAACCTACCCAAGTCTTGTGGGAGCAGGGAGCAGGCAGGAGCCCTGGCCGGGAGCTGCTGCGGGCTTAGGAGTGGGGATGCCAGCACTGGAGCAGCCGCAGCACCCACAGTTGCACCCAGGGCACTTGGAAAACAACTGCCACCATGCAACACTGGCTCCCTGACCTCAATTTTCTCAGTGGAGAAAAGAGCAGGTCAAGTGGAAAGTGCTTAAGGAGGAAATTTGTTTCCTTGCAGACAGGGAGGCAGGGAAGATAGGCGGCTATCGCATGTGCTGGAGTAAAGCAAATTAATTTTGTACTGTGTGGTGAATCGAGGAGCTGGGGGCAAGAGGGAGAAGAAAAGAGAAAGCGTGGAGGATAATGGACTTTGATGTTTTACTCGAACTCAACAAAACACCTGGCAAGAAGCAGGGACGTGAGACAACCCTGGCTCCGAGGCTCCTAACTGAGGCAACTGCCTCCCTTTTGTTTTCCTTCTTTGCAATCTAATCCCAGGCATTAGCCAGAGTGGCTTGTATTTCCAGTGTAATAAAAGGTGCATTGTGAAGGGGAGATGGAGACAAGAGACTTTATTAACTTCCTCTGCTCCCCTGAAGGCTTGTGCCATCTAACTCTTGCCATGCAACACTCCCCAAGGAGACCCAGCAGGCAGGCGAGGCTCTGCCATGCTGCAGCCCTTCAAAATCAGGGTCAGCACAGGCAGGCTCCTTCAAAACAGCCATGGGCTGAGTGGGGAGGTCTCAGAGGCCCCAGCTCTCAGACCTGTTGGACATGCTGCCATCAACATCGCCTCCCTGTTCTGCCACGCTTTCTGCCTCTTCGTCATCTCTGCAAGCCTCTCCATGTCAGATCTGCAGCCCTCGAACCAGGCTCAGCCTGGGTCTTGTTTTGTTTTTGTCTGTAGCTACCTGCCAAGCCTCTGGTTGCTCTCGTTGCACTGTTCTGGAATAGGATCAAGAACAAACTATTCCAAATCTTGCCCATGGTGGCAACTTTTAGGCTGGAACAGAAGTGACGGATTTCTTTTAATGCAAACTGCTAAAAATATATTACGTGGTTGATAACTGCATGCGAGATTAAAGGCAAATTTTAATCCTATTTCTGGCAAATTACCATCCCACCCCCTCATGAAATGTCATTGCACATAGATGCTGTTTGGCTGGAAGTTTTGGTGAAGTGATGATCTCTGGATTGCCCCTGTCTCAAAGCCCTAGATGAGGAGCTGCGGAGGCAGGGTGCCAGCTGAGGATATTTTCCCTTGTTTCAACAAAACAAGGTGTTTTCACCAGAAAAGAGTGCTTCTTCTGTGTCTCTGTGCAAGACATTTTGCTTGTTGCAGGCTCAGCATGGACCTGATGACAGGTAGCATTCAATAGCTGACTTCCCAAGCAAGGACACCTGATCTTTTTGTGACTAACCTGAACCTAAGCAACCTGGGATGCTCGTATATATTTGTGGTTATGTAATAAGGGTTTCAGGATATCTCTTTGCTGCTACTTACAGATCTGAAAAGTAATGAAGTGTGCTGCGTTGATAAAACAGCTTTAAACTACAAGAGGGTAGATTGAGGTTTGATATTAGAAAGGAATCCCTCATGATGAGGGTGGTGAGGCCCTGACACTGCTGCCCTGAGAAGCGTGGGTGCTCCATCCCTGGAGGTGCTCAGGGCCAGGCTGGATGGGGCCCTGGACAGCCTGAGCTGGGGGGGGAAGAGAGGGGGGGCAGCCAGCCCATGGACCCTGGCTGGATTCAGATGGGCTTTAAGGTTCTTTCCAACCCATTTTTCTGAATTCCTGGCCAAAGAAAACTCTTCTCTCCTCCTCTGGCATTCTGTAGCTTCGGGGATCTAGAGGCCAAAGTGTATAAATAAATAAGAAAGCAAAGCCTCATTGAAAACAAATGGTACTTAAGGCCTATTTTGAATACAAATGTGTCCAGATGGAGCAGAGCAGAGTAAGCCCCAGAAGATGCCCATTAGGAACCTGGCCCTGCCCTCACACAGCTCTGTTCCCACTTTCTATGCAAGTGCAGGAATGGTTTCGGGAGCAGCCATAGCTCTGCCTCCTGCCACATAAATCCTCGGCAGGAGTTCACAGGGATGAACCTTAAAGATGATGACTCTCTTTATGGAGATCTCTCCCATTTTTCATCACTTTGCGTCAGACCACATTGGTGCCTCTCTCCTGCCAGAATGTGAAGAGCCATGAAAAATCTGATCTCTCTGATGCTGACATTAAACTATGGCAGATAAATACTTTGTTCCAGTGCAGATACAGCTGTCCGTGTTGTTCCATTGCTCTGTATGAAGTTGTCATCCAAATAAGTAACTGTTCACCTGATCTCCATTTTACCCATAAGCGTTTTCCTGAGGGAGAGAATGAAAATAAATAAAAAATCGGCTATTCCCTGGGGGCTTCTTTCCATTTCATGACAGGGGTTTGATAGATCTTATCTTGCCTTGGTGCATCTCTCTGCTTAAATCCGATTCAGCACATTAAAAGGCCAGCAGCAGACTCCTATGACAACACCTGATAAGCCACTGGGATGTTAAGCAATCTGCTCTAATTAAAAGCCCTGCGGAGATGCCATCCTTTGTCTCCTCAGCCTCTGAGGACTCTCTGCTCTTCTGTTGTGAATGCATAGTGTTGTGCTGGTGAACGCCTGCCCATGGCCCTTTCCACATGCTTGGGCACACAGGGCCAATGCTAGGAACAGAAATGGGCGCTGCTTGCAGGTGCAGAGCTGAGCATCCACACACAGGGGCAGGTAATGAGAAAGGAAATGGGCAAAATGGCTCACATAGCACTCTCTGCAGCCTTCCGTGTGCAGTCTGCACTGCTTCCAGTGCTTCTATCTGCCACAGAGCAAACACAGCAGCCTCTGCCGATCGCTGGGGACTGGCGAATGATTTGCTGGGGGAGTCTGGAGGCCTTGTAACGATTTAATTAATAAAGGAGCAGAGACTTTGTGTTGTCAGCTCGCTCTCAGAGCGGCTGAAAGCAAAGCGTTAGCATCGATGTGCTGAGGTCTGATTCCATGCTCCCTGCACGAACAGAGGTGGGGGATGGCAAGGGAGCAGTGTTTGCTGCTCAGTTTATGCAGGCTTGATGGAGCAGCAAGAAGCCAGGCAAATACGAGCAAGATGCAAAGAGTGGTCCTGCAGCAACCACAGCAAGCAGAAGAGTAGAATCTGGCTTTGGTATTCTGTGCTTGGTTAATGGTGCACTCCCCTTATCTGGGCATCTACATGAGCACATTGCAGCAAACCCCTCATCTTGCTTACACCGCTCTGGAGAGTCTCAACCCTCATCACCTTTGTCCAGTCCCAGTGGCTCTCTGGCCCTGTGCTCTGCTGTCAGCCATCTGGACACAGTCCCCTGTGTAGGAGTGGCCCTCCTGCACCGCCCATCAGCACCATGTGTGGATCGATGACTCGCGCAGCGCCGCTGCATAGCAATGCGGTGCTATTGATTCTCTCTCCTTTACTTTTTCTTACAAGCTCTGAAACACCTCCTTTTTGTCAGGCTCCTGTGAGCCTTTCTCCTGAGCCAAAAGCGTTGGGAGGAATCTTGCTGCATTTCCCTCGCAGAAAGAAATTCTGCCCTTTTAGTGCACAGACAAAGTGCCTAAGTTGTGCTGTTTTCTTGGTACCTCATTTATAATCAAATCTAAGAATTCTCCTCCAAAAAATAATATATCTCCTTTGCCAGATCTTTCCCAAACAAACAGGAGAGCGTTCAGAGTGGAAGAGGCAACCGTACACTGAGATGTGCTGGGACAAAGATAGTGGGCAAAACAAATGTTGTGCTAGCAGTAACAATTAGCATAATCTTCCTCTACGTCCTCTGTGCAAAAATGGTTATTAAGAAATGCATCTTCTCCAGCCTTTTTTTTTCTCTTAAAGAAGGAAGCATAGTGCTGTAATATTTCCCAATTGTGTTTTTTCCCCTCTGGTTGCTTGGAATAAGGGTTATTTTCCTGTATGCGTAGTGTGTGTGCCAGTGCAAGGCAGGAATTCAGGCTCAGTGCCAATGCGATGGCCCAAAAGGGCAGGAAGAGGTTTTCAGCAGCAGTAAGCATCACTTCCAATGGGATCCCATTGGGAACAGAGGGCTGAAATGCTGGTCCCAGTGCTTTTCCAAGACTGCACGCTTTACCCAGCGCAGGGCTCGAGGTACCTCTTGCATTTCTGAAGCCATAGAACCACAGAGTCACAGAATCATTAAGGTTGGAAAAGATCCCTACTATCATCTAGTCTGACCTTTGACCCACCCCACCGTGCCCACTGACCATGTCCCTCAGTGCCACATCTCCCTGGCTCTGGAACCCCTCCAGGGACGATGACTGCCCCACCTCCTTGGGCAGCCTGTGCCAGTGCCTCACTGCTCTTTTTGAGAAGAAAGTTGTCCTAATATCCAATCTGAACCTCCCCATGCGCAACTTGAGGCCATTACTGTGGGAAAACAAAGACTAACTCCCTACTTTGACTAACAAAAGACCTTGGGACACGTGACCAAGGGGTTGTTACACGGGTATAAAAGGTTGTAAGCACGTACAATAAAAGGTCTTCGTTCTGCACTAGCATCTGAGTCCGTGCCTCAATTGCCACAAATGGCGCCCAAACAGGGACCCTGAATCAGGGTCAGCCTCGGGAGAGAATCGGCTGTCAGGCTGACCGGTGGCGATCAGGACTGCTGAAAGGAAGCAGAACCCAAAAAATGCTGAAAGGAAGCAGGAATCAGGGCCGCTGAAAGGAAGCGGGACCCAAAAACCGCTGAAAGAAAGCAGAACCAGGCTGCACAGCCACAATCACTTCTGCAGGACGGAGTTGAGCAACTGGGAACAATGGGATCAAACGTAACAAAGGAACAGGAGGCGGTTTGCAAACTAATGGAAGCCATTTTGTGGAAGCACCACGCTAAAGTGGAAGGCTTTGATTTAAAGTGACTTTTGGTGTGGGTCTCTTGTAACGTAGAGGGAGTAGATGGGGCTACAATTTATGATACAGAGGCGTGGGACAAAGTGGGAGTGAGGCTGTGGGACGCAGCTGCACGCTCTGTCCCTGTGCCTAGAGATCTTCTGGGGCCCTGGAGATCGGTTTTTGAGTCGCTGAAAAAACATGCGGAATCCACTGCGCCGATAGAGCCCAGCGCTCCTCCTGTAGAGGGGACCGCTGCAAACGGCTGCGATGGATCTGCTGGACTCTATTACAAGGACAGTGACCCTTTAGAGCCTGGACCAGTGAGTACAAGGAAAGAACCAGACTTGTACCTCCCCTGAAAGCACTCTCACACACACACACACACAGACACACACACACACAATAGCAGCAAGAAAAGCCTATCCGCAAAGAGGCAGAGCAGCTGGGGGTATTCGGGCTCTGCTCCTCTTATATGGGTAATCTGTTGGGCTCTGTTATGAAAAGTCACACTCTTTGTCCTCGTGATTGCAAGACTTTGGCACCACTTCCCCTGACAAGTACCCAATACATGATGTGGATGGGCTTTTGGAGAGAATCTGCACAACAAAAGGCGATAGAGAAGACACTCCCCAACGCCACAGGCCAAGACACCATCCCCCTAGAACAGGATCGGTAGGAACCGGTCGCGTCAGCAGCAAAAGCCGAGTCACTTCTAGAGAGAAGGCCTACGGAGGCAGCCGGGCTGTGGATCCACTTGGTGCAATTATACTGCAGGCAATAACCAGCGTCAAGCAATGCGACAGCTACCTCAGAGAATCTTACACCCAGGCAACTTGTGCTTTTCCCTTAGCGGCTCAGTAACAGAAGATGTTAAATTTGTTATGATTTACTTTATGACTGTTTAAACAAATGGTGATAGTAAAATTATCCTTCCCAAACAACTTCGTTGAGTAGCTTGTTTAGAATAACTGCAGTTTAATGGAATTGGTGTAAGTGTCCTAAACACAGGTTTATTATTCTTGATGTATAGCCATATTTTTAAGTTTTTGCCATGTTATCAAGAGCATACAATGGGAAACTGACTTGCTGTTCAAAATGTGTGATCCCTTATTTTAGAAGTGTATCTGCTTCTGAGCACAAAATAAGCTATGTGTCGAAACCTCATGGGATTGGTTTGATGGGTGGTTTCAAGGTTTATACGACTGTGTCAAAATGAAGGGAGCCAATGCAATTCTTGAGGGCGACATGGAGCTAAACAAATTTCTCTTAAGTCGTTGGTATTTAAAGTGATTTCATTATGACTGTATAGAAGTTTTGTACTGTTTGGAGGCTGCCATGACAGTGTCCTTTGGGTGTGATTCTAACAAGTGAGTTTGGGTTTTAGTGTGGGTGTTTAGTTGTGGCAAGACATTTTCAGTTTACTGAGATTGCTGTTTGAGTTAATATTATTTCTCAAGACAAACAATGTGCGTGCCATCACTGATAACATTTTCTGGAGAAATATCGATAGGTTTTAGATAACAGTGAATGTGTCTTTAGGTTTCTGCATGCTTGTTGGTATGTATTCCTTGTATTATATCGTGCCTTAGAGCCGTGATTAATAAGGTGATCAACCAAGTGCTTGTTGTTCAAACTAACAAAGAAGGGGGAGATGTGGGAAAACAAAGACTAACCCCCCACTTTGACTAACAAAAGACCTTAGGACATGTGACCAAGGGGTTGTTAGTCAGAGTCCCTGCCTCAATTGCCACACCTTACCTCTTGTACTCATCCTTCTGGGGACAACTTTTTGCAGCAGGACACCTCAGCGAGACATCTCCAGGTGCTGCAAAACCTGTCTGGTATTCCTCTGTTCCATCCACTTGTACTGAGAGAACCACTGCTGCCAGCTTTGAGATGAGAGCAGAACACCAGACTTCTTGTTTTTGTTCATGGTTCCCTCCCCTGCCCCACCTCTCTCTCACCTCATTAGGCTGTGGATTCACCTGATGAGCACACTGCTCCTTACAGCCTGCCGCTCTGGGTCATTTTCAGCCACAACACAAGCAATAAATAATGTACCCCCTCAGCTTTATTATCCACCTACCGAATAACCAAGCTGGGAGAAGCCTGGGCCACTGTGCACAGCAGAATGCCAGCTGTGGGAAGAGCTCAGTATGGAGTGCAAGCAGTGTAATACCCCCAGCTCTGCAGCTGACCCTCTGCTTTGCGCCCTGCTTGCAGGAGCAGCTTGGCTCTCATTCTTGTGCCACATTCCATCCAAACACAGCTGTTGCACTGGGAAGCAAGCTAGGAGCACTGCCTTTGTTCTCAGGTGGGTGGGCGACGTACAGCACTCGTTTTGGAATTATTTCCCTAACTCACAAATACAGGAGTGTCTGTGTGACAGATCCCACCACCTAACTAGCCACCGTGCTTGTGACTGGTGAAACGACAGAAGTTCCCTTCCCTGCAGACAGGTAGTACATTAATGTACAGATAAGGTGGCCAGGCAGGCAGGCAGGCTTGCGGATGATTTGCAGCTCCAGTTTGAAACCCCTACAGAGTGTAGTTCAGGCTTTATAAAATAAAAGCTAATAAGAATCATAACAATTTTGCTTTCTCTCTATCGCCCGCAGCAAGCCAGACGCAACATGGGAATTGAAGAATAAAGGCCATCAACTTCCCATGACTCCCCTTCTACTACCTTCCTCCTCTTGCTCCAAATTGTTTTGAAAACATTGCTTCTCCCTTGCCTATTTCATTTTTGCAATGAAGTCATCAAACAAGATGACAGGGACTTTCCAAGACTGAAATCAATCAGCAAGTTTCTCTTTGGCTTTTTCTGCTCAGGCAGGAAATAGGGGAATAAATTTTAGGAGCGTCCAACGGAAGGGAAGGGGGTACCAGGTGGGCTGGCAGCAGCGTGGGAAGGTGCAGGTGAGCAGATGGAGCTCCTGGATGCTGTCCAGCCTATCAAAAGCAAACAAGGCCCTAGCACGCATTTGTTCCGATGTGAGAAGTTTCAGCAAGTCACAACAGGCTTCCGCTGTCCGCCAGAAAATAAGACATTCTCAGTGTGTCCTGTCCCCTGCTACCACAGTTAGCACAAAGGGAGCTGTGCTTTCCGCAGAGGACTCCCACTTAACATCCTACAGCACAGAATCATAGAATCATTTGAGTTGGAAGAGACCCTTAAAGGCCATCTAGTCCAACTCCCCTGCAATGAAAAGGGACGCCTGCAGTATCATCCGCTCCTACCACTAGAAAACACAGTGGGCTCATGCCAGGCTCAGGCTGCCCTGCTCACATGGGTGAGTGCAGACCCTGTGTCCTGTTCTGCAGCGCTGATGAGACATCGTCATTTTTTTATGATGACTTTTATGCTGGCTCCTTCCCTGCTGCTCTCTGCTGTTCAGTGGGACTGCACATGGGAAGCACAGTATGCAGCAGCCCCAGCTGCCAGAAGCCATTGGAGTGCAATCAGCAAGCAGAAAATTGCTTGGACATTATGCAGGGAAAGTGCTGACCTGGTAACACGAAGAGATTGCTGTCACAAGCCAACAGGTTTTACTGGAAGAGCATTTGGTTTCAGCCAAAATGTTTGAGGTTTTGAATGAAAAGTTGACAGTTTGCCCAAAAATAGCTTCTTCCTTTTTGCGCTGTTCACTTCTCTTGAAACCCTCCATGTTCTTGCCTTCCAAAAATAAACCAAGCAAATGATAGGCAAAAACTAGATCCCTTTCCAGCTAGATCCCTTCTGTACATAGAATCATAGAATCACAGAATCACTAAGGCTGGAAAAGACCTCTAAGATCCCGAAGTCCAAGCCCAGCCCATCCCACCATGTCCCTCAGTGCCACATCTCCCTGGCTCTGGAACACCTCAAGAGACTGTGACTCCCTCACCTCCCTGGGCAGCCTGTGCCACTGCCTCACATCTCTTTCTGAGAAAAAATTTGTCCTAATATCCAGTCTGAACCTCCCCTGGTACAACTCAAGGCCATCACCTCTGAGGGAGTTGCAGGGAGCAATAACGTCTCCCCTGAGCCTCCTCTTCTCCAGACTGACCCACCCCAGTTCCCTCAGCCGCTCCCCATCACACTTGTGATCCAGACCTTTCACCAGCAATCCTTTATTGGCAGCTTATTTTAAGGAGGATTGAGTTCAGCTTCACTAATGAGCATTGCTCAAGCTGGTAACTAAACCAGATTTCTTGAGAGTCTTGTAAGTTTAAAATGAGAGTGTTTACTGGGGATAGTGTCTTCTCCTGAAAGGTTTTATTTGCTGCCTGTAGAGCTGCATACTCATGGCCAAGCCATTATCTCAAGTAGTACCAAATGTTGGCTTCATTTATTGTTATTCGTAACATATGCTCCTGCAGTCAGACCAAGCCAGAGCATGCTTAATGGCAGAAAACTTCATCTCATCTTCCATCAGGGTGGGGAGAGCTTCCACCAGCAGCCCACGCCCATGCCCCTTTGGCTTTTGCTGGAGCCCAGCGTCCCACAGACATGGCTTGCATTTGGTAACCATGGAGTTTGAGACCTGTGGCGAGATCTCAATGGATATGGGGGGAATCTGACTACTGGTGGCAGTGGGATGAGGACTGCAATGATGTTACCACTTGTACCTGCAGGCAGGAGCTGGCCCCAGCATGCGGTGTTAGGACCTGCTGACACCTTTTATGTGTAGCAGCACCAGCAGAGTGAACAAGTTGGTGTTAATATGGAAATATGGATAAGAGGTTATGCTGTGACAATGATTTACTGCTTTGGTAACTACACCTGAAAACACAAATTTATCTTGGTCTCTCTGCTTCAATTAGATTTTTTTTCTAATATGTGTTTTGAAATACAGATTCTCTTGGTCACCTGAATTTGTAGGAATCACTATGTGACTCAGGAAATTCAAATCAATATGCTTTTCATTTTGCTCCAGCATCTTCCTGTGTATGTTGCACCTTGCCATATAATGAATATTTTCACATACTCTGTTTGAAAAGCAAAAAGCAGACAGGCTTAGGCAGCACTGAGGATAACGGATGGCATTGTTCCTAACTGACCTGCTGCCTGTTGCTGGCATGGCATGAAGGGGACATGGCAAGGTGCTGTGCATCCCTGTGAAATGCACATCCTGACTGTTTCCCTCCCTATGCCTTAACTGCTGCTCCTGGGAGGAAGCACTGAAGGTGCTGCTGCCTGAAGGTGAAGGCACAGCTGAAATCTGCACATCAGCACTCTACCAAAAAAGGCACAGCCCCTGGCAGGTTCTTCGTGCCTTGCTAATGATGTGATGGGAAGCCAGGCTGGTCCCAAGCAGAGCTGTAGGTAGCAGTTAGTCTCTAATGAATACGTCAGGTGAGAAACCATACTGGGCAGCTGCAGCCACCAGAAATACATTCCTGCCACACAGCAGTAACCGAGGTCACTTTTCAGTTTATGTGAAAACACAGTTTGTAACGCTGGTTTGGATGCTGGGCATGAGAAAGCAGCTCTGACCCTTGAGCGGGAGTGAACGCCAACAACTGCATTTGGTCCATAAATAATAAGCGTTGGGTTTTGCTGGTACAAGTCATTAGTCCACCTGCTTGCATTTACCAGCTGATAGCAGCTATTACTCTTAGTCATTCTCCAAATTTCCTCAAAGGGAAACAGGTCCATTATTTTTTTCCAGGCAGCCGTTGCTCTCACTGCCCTGCTTCTGGCAAACGGAGCTGAGGAAGGATCACCCCCTGGCATCACCCTGGAGGTTCAGGTTGGATGCTGGGAAACATTTATTCTCAGATACAGCAGTGCGACACTGGCACAGCTGCCCAGGAGGGTGTGGGAGTCACTGTCCCTGGAGGGGTTCAAGAACTGTGGGGATGTGGCACTGGGGGATGTGGTCAGTGGGCATGGTGAGGTGGGCTGGGGTTGGACCTGGGGATCTTAGAGGTCTTTTCCATCATTTATGATTCTGTGATTTTATGATACTCTGTAAAATGGAGAGCAAATAGGCTGTGTACCCCTGGAATGTGGAGATCTGCCAAAAGATTTTACAGCTGACATCTCCCCTTGCTCCAGGAAAAATGGCCTAGCCAGGTGTCAGTATGGAAAAATGCTGTGTTTCTGCCTCAAAATTGTGCCTTTCGTTCATCTATACCTATCTTTCGTATACATAATAGTTATCTATATAGCGGTAAAAATGGTTCCCATATAGCAAAAGATCTGTTAAATACATGGGTATATTTGGGTGGATAGAGTGGAAGACGATGAAGACATCGTCATCATCATCGTTATTATTATTGCTGCAGTTAGATACGTCAGTCATATATAGGTCATCCTGTAAAAATAACATTCTTTGCAAGAGTAAGGCAAGAGCTGAAGAAGCTGTAAATCCTCAGTGCTTGCTGATGTTGCTGAGACATGTGGCTGCACTCAGCTGAGCACTGTAAATGAAGTACTCAGAGGACTGCCAGCTCCAGCTCAGGATTCAATCCAACCATGTCCATGCAAATATTTTTTATTTGTACAAATGTACAGAGGGGGACTTTTGTTCTTGCAGGCGTGCAGGGCCTGGTAAGGCTGACACAAACTTGTCCTCCTCCTTGCTCCCATAAGTATCTTGACTTTTCACTGTATGGTGATCATGTTATAATCCCTCTTCTCCCCAACAACTTCCTCCCAAAAGCATCAGCACTGGGGCATGCTCTGAGACAGAGCATCATAGAGTCATAGAATCATTAAGGTTGGAAAAGACCACTAAGATAATCAAGTCCAACTGTCAACCTGCCCCCACCATGCCACTAACCATGCCTATCAGTGCCTCATCTCCAGGGACAGTGACTGCCCTACCTCCCTGGGCAGCTGTGCCAGTGCCTCACTGCTCTTTCTGAGAAGAAATGTTTCCTAACATCCACGCTGAACCTTTCCAGGACAACTCGAGGCCATCACCTTTTGTCACTGTTACCTGGGAGAAGAGGCTGTCACTGTAGAGAGTGACAAGGTCTCCCCTGAGCCTCCTCTTCTCCAGACTGACTCATTCCAGTTCTCTCAGCCACTCCCCATAAGACTTGTGCTCCAGACCCCTCACAGCTTTGTTTCCCTTCTCTGGACATACTCCAGGACCTCGATGTCTTAAGAAGACACAACTGGAGTGGAGGAAGGCATTAAATCTGTATCTGTCGCTTACTCATGCAGAAGGCAGAGATGGGACTTGTGGCTGCTCATTGTCACCAAGCCCTGAACAAGGATGATAAAGAGATGTAAGCAGGAGGTGCCATGGACTTGGCAGTCCCAGTATCCTTTTGGATGTGTTTGGGGTGCTTCCAGTCCCTGCACTCTGCTTAAGTTGGGAAGAAGGAAGAAACAGCCCCTTCATTAGTACAAATCAGTTTAATTGGCTCGGAGACATGCATGGAAATGGCCCTTTGGCTGCAGGAGCTGCTGAGGTGCTGTGGAAGAGAATCACATGGGGACCCTCATTGTGGGGAGAGGGCTCATGGCACTCACCCATCACATGTGGGTGATGGAACGTGGTAAAAATGTTGTGTGGTCCAGGCATGGGGACTCTGTGGGTACCACAGGGGAAAGAGCAGCTTGAATATACATCCCAGCCTACAAATCTAGCTCATGTTCTTTCTTTCCCCTCTCGCTCAGAAAAAAGACCTCAAATCACTACAGCCAAATAGAAATTTTTTTTTATAGTGGAAAAAAATTCACAGGAAAAGGTTTAGGGTGAGATTTGGGGCAGAACTGGGGGAAAAAAAGCAGCAAAAATCCTTCAGAGTTCAAAGCTTGTAGGTTTAAGCATATTTTAAGGCTAAGGTTAGCATCCTCCGAGCTCCAGTCTCCTTTTTTGCTCAGCTCTTCAAAGGAAGTGAAGGGATGGGAGAGACAACTTTACGAGCAACACGTGCCATTGTTTCAAGTGTACATTTGTCCTTTGCTTCGTCTTTATGTCAGTCCCTTAACAGCATTACAGAGGGAGAGGGGAGATGTGTTTATTTGTGTCTGGCTAAATTCTGTCCTCCAGGAACAGGAACAAGGCTCCATTTATCCTTCAACACAGTGATGGGAAAATAGAATTACTGGTTAATAAATCAGGTTAAATTATTTTCCTTTTAACGCTTTAGTAGAGGAACTGTGCCCCCGATCAGCCTGCCTTAAAGCTGATGCCAGAACCCCATGTGAACAGCACTGTGGTCTGTGTTCTCTTTCTAAATGCCACCAACTTGTAACAGCTCGCCCCTGCTTCTCTGCTGGGGGGCTGGTGGCCCTGCTTAAATCTCTGCTGTGACAGATTGGATTTTCTGTACACAAATAAGCACAGGACAGTGGAGGGTTATGGGTTGTGGTCGTGAGCAATGGGAGGTTCCTGCAGCAGTAACATGGTGCCCAAAGCTATTTTTTGGCAGGAAGTATTTGCCTGCTTGCATGCTTTTTTGTTACCCTTCCTGGTTGTTTTTCTCCCTAACAAAAGCACTTGTCTCTTGCAACTAAACAGAACTTGTTGGAGTAAATGTTTTCACTGCAGCAGTAGTTTTTTTTGTTAAATAAACAATTAGGGAATGAAAACTTCCTGCCACTTCACATGTCTGTGTTGTGAAAAACAAGATATTTTTTTAGGCAAGCTGAAAAACAGAACCACAAACAACCCCTGAAGAGTTTTGCTCAGCTTCTCAAAACCAGCTAACTCAAAAGCAAAGAGGAAACGCAGTGTGCTCCCACATTTCCCTTTATTCTGCAGATAGGAGATGCTCCCCACGCCCCAGCCCCTGCATTTGCCCCCAGTGCCTCCTAGTGTTCCCAGTGCCCCTAGTGCTCCCAGTGACCCCAGTGGCTCCTTCCAGCCCCAAAGGATAGGAGAGGCTGTGGGAGTGACCATGGAGGAAAGCACCAAAGATGTGCCCATCACTTGCCATAGGAGCAGCTGCTCCAGCCCTGATGCATGCTCAGCCCCAGCCCACCAAACTCGACATTTGACCTTGAAAATGAAAGGCATTAATCCACTGCACCTCATGGTCCGTGGTGCTCCTAATCCTCTTGCTGATGAAGGACAACATTATCACGTTGGCAAAGTCAATGGTAATGGCTTACGACAGCCTCCCTCCCTGCGGCTGCTTCTGCATTATATTAACTTTATCTGCAGCTTGCTGAACCGCTGGTGGAAGGAGGGGGAAGGAGAGCTTTCTACCTGCCATGTTAGACAATAACCTGCTTAGAGGCAGCCCTATGACAGGAATGTTAACGAGCTGGGGAGCAGGAGGTCTGCATTCGAGGGGCCCCATGCCCGCTGCTGCCAGCAGCATCCCATGGGTGGTCCTGTCCCAATCCCACATCTCCACCATGCCAATGAGTGATGGGATGCAACCACTGCCATCCATTTCTCCTTCTCCTCTGTGCTTCTTCCTCCCTCTGAAAAGTCCCCTCCCCCGGAATTCCAGCAGAGTGCCGCCCTCCATCCCCTCCGTCCCCTGGGGACAGCTGGGCAAGGAACAGGAGTTGAGAACTGCAGAATATCTCATGGCTTTGGCTTTTGCTCTGTGTCAGATTATTGGGTCTCACATAAAGCAAGGGGTGGAAAAGCACCTCAGAGGGCCTCCTGCCTAGAGAGGCCTTGAGGAGTTGCTGTGTTCAATTTGGAACCAGGGCTGGCGTGTGAAGGAAGCCACGTCAATGCCTCAATCCCATCTCCAGGGCCAGGAGCTTTCCTTATCCTTTCCCAACATGTCATCACGTGGAGAAGGCAGAAGAGCCCCAAAGAGGAGATGGCAGTCTCCCATGCTCCAGGCGTGCTGCAGCTGAGTTGGCTCTGGCTTTCCTGTTATCCCCGCAGAGTTCCTCAGTCTGCCTCTTCCTCATCTTTGTCACCCATACCTCAGGAAACCTTCCCATCAAAGCAAGAGTTCCTGCTTCAAATCTACATTCTCTGGCCAAGGCTAGAAAGTTAAAGAATGACATCTCTCCCTGTGGGTACCTCCTATCCTGGGGCATCCACAGACCCTAACATCCCACAAGCTGCCTGGGACCAGCTCTGTGCTCTGACTTTGGGGGCCAAGGAAAGGGTCTCAGTGGCTCCTCAGGGCTCCTGTCCCTGGCACAGGGGTTCAGGCTGGGTTTTCCCACAGCTCTGTGATTAACCACATGTCTAATCTGAAGCAAGTGCGGCTCTCTTCCTGCAGCCAGCTGGGTTTTAGGAATATGCTTAACATTAACTGCAGCTTTATGAGGCTACAGACTCAGGAGGCTCTCTCTGGTCCTGGATAGCATGGAGTTTGCCAAGAACATTTGCTTGCTTGCGTCAACTTTTACAGGAACACCTCAGCGCAGATAACCCCGACTGCTGTCCTTCCGTCGAATGTCCTCCCATTGCTGTCCCTGAGGACCTGCTCCTGCTGCACTTAACCTGATCCCTCCCTCTGGGTGCCATGTGTCCCACGCTGCTCCAGCATCAGCATATTCCTTCTTTGGCCAGAATTTCATTGGGAACCTACGTTGTCTCCTGGCAGCATCCAGGCAGTGAGTGCATCACTTCATCCTTGCCATCCAAAAAGTGTTTCTATATTTCTTTTTGTATTTCCTTGGCCCAGAAGAAGCAGCAAATGAAGAGGAAGAAATGAAGTTCCACGATGAGGCTGGGCAGCACAACACACATTTAATAAGAGAAAAAAGCAGCTGCTTTGGGCTGATATCCTCAGCGTTTTTGGAGCCTGGCTTTGTCAAACAGCCACAAAGCTTACTGGAAGGAACAAAAAGCTCTTCCCCATCTCCCTCCATCTCTTCTCCTCCTTAAATCAGTCCCTGCCCTTCCCAACAAGCTATCTGTGCCACCCATTCACCCCTCCCACCAGCAGCCGTCATTCTCTTTTCATTTTGCTTGCAGGTTCTGGGTGCTCGGCGCTGTGCCCTAACCTTCGGAGGGATGAGCAAGGAGAGAGTGCTATGCCTGCTGTCCCCAGAACAGCAGCAAAGCTGGAGCTGAGGGCACTGGAAAAGCTGCTGGGACCCCCTCCAGGGATGATAGCAGCCATAATGGGCCAGATTGTTTCTAATTGGAAGCCCAACCAAGTGATAGGAGAAATAACGCTGCACGCTGCTGTGAAAGGGACAGAAATAAGCACAGCAGGCAGTGGTGGAGGGAAGGCCATTGGAAACAAGGCACCGACCCCCACTTTGGGGCCAGCTCTGACAGCTCTGTGGATGAGGGTTTCTTGTTTTTTCATGGTATCCCTTCTGCAGCAGTGTGGTTGTTTTCCTTGTGTTGACTGTGGGCTTTGCCATCCATATTCCTGGGTGCATCCAGTGCCTGCACCCAGCTGCCTGTGCTCCGAGCCCCATAGCTGGAGGGGAGGAACTTTCCCTGGGATGCAGGCACCACAGTGCTCAGACAGACAGATGGATGTGCAGCTGAGGGCGGAGCTAGGGGCAAGAAGAGCACGTATGGGTCATGCAAGCCCTGGTGAGGCTGGAGAGCACCTTTTGGAGAGGTTGCAGGGGGTGACCCTCCACCTGGTGCTGGGCTTCACAAAATCCCTGTTGCAGTGCACTGCCATACACCCCCGCATCAAGGCCATCCCCACCTCACCACCTGCGCTGTAGTATGAGGTGAGCTGGGAAGCACTCCCACCCCTGTGTCCATCCATAATGGGGGAAATCCAGTGTTGGAGGGGAGCCAGCACTGCCTTATCTGCCTCGCTTGCAGCCGCCACCGAGAATTAAGTATTTCTCACTACACTGTTTTTCCTTTCCCCTTTACCTCCTTTTTTCCTTCTTTCATTTTTTTTCCTTTGAGTTCTTTCAGCACATGCGAGGAGCGAGGAGGGGGAATCCACTTATCGCTGGCTGCACAGGGTCCCACCAGCCCCGCCGCAGCTCCAGGATTAGGAGATGGCAGCGTGCACACGGCTAATAAGAAAAAGAAGGGAGAGGATTATGGTGGTTTTTTTTCTGAAAGTAGCACGGATTATCCATGCCAGTGAGCATCGCTGTGGCATGCAGACGTTTTCTCATGACTCCGGGTGCAATTTGGGAGGAGCAGGCTCTGGGAGCCTGCTACAGTGAGCAGCAGGTTTTGCACTGCCCTCCCTGGGCCCCACTGCACATCTTTGCTGACCTCCCATCTTCTCTCATTTATTAATGATCTGGAAAACCTTGTTAATTAACTTTGTTAATTTGTCCTCATGTGAAGCTGAATTTCAGCTCCTGCCTTGCTCCTTCCCCACAGGGTGTGCCCAGTGCTTCACTAACCTGGCTTAGAGGAGGAAGAGGGAGGGATGCTCTCTCTGAGGGCTGCTTTTAAGGCTTCTAGCCCATGGACCAGGTTCATGCAGTCCACTGTTAGCAGTACATACAGGGGGAGGATGCTTTTGCCCCTTTTGCTTTCCCTCTTGTGATTACTGAAAGAACTTTCCTTCTACAGGGACCTTCAGGATGCTCGAGTGCAGTCTTCTCAATCCATCAGCAAGTTGCCATGCCCTGAGAAGACACTGCAGTGCCTTCAGTCCTGCACAGCATCTTCAGGGCCAGAAGCTCCAGCCTTGCTCAGGTCTCTCAAAAATAGATGTATAAACCAGAGCCTATCTAGAATGGATTTCTAGTGCATTTTGGGCTCCTGTTATCTCCCCCAAACCCCCTGAAATGATGGGCTCCTGGGACCTAAATGCCTTCAGAGGTGGCAGCTGGGATAGCCATGGGCAACAGGGTGCTTTAGAGAGGAATCTGTTCTCTGTATTGTTGCAAATTCTTCTAAGCTGGGCAGATCCAGGGCAGCACAGTGTCTGGCAGCTGGATGATGAAGCTTTGAGCTTCTGGCAGCGTGGATTTTGGTAGCTCTGGCACTTGGAATTTCTCTCACCATGTATGGATGAGGCCAGCAGCATCACCCCAGATTTCCATCTGTGTAGCTGGAAGCAGAGTGCAGCTCATGCTTTCTAAATTCATAAATCACCACCAGAACATCCATTTTAATAGAGTTCAGGTGATGCACCCTTGAAGGAAATCGTTCTGCAATAACCAGCTCATGTGTAATAGTTATGCCCAAAGTGAAAGCTCCTTGCTGCAGTCTAGGATTCGACTCCTCCCCCAGGTGCACTTCTTTGATGACTTACTATTATTATTTATTATTGCTACAGTGTCATAAATGTGCAGGGCACTCACAGCGAGTACAGGACAATATCCCTGCCTTGAAGAGGTCACAACGCCCCTGCCCTTATTCCAGCCAAACCCATGGCATGATATTGATAAATAACTGGCATGCAGGGAAGGAGAAAGAGTTGTCTGCAGAAATAATTTAGCCTTGGTCCCCGCTGCCTGTTCATGGATGAAATACCAGGCATTAACTCAAATGCAAAGAGGTAAGCAGCAGGGAGAACCAACTCAGGAAATAGAGCTATGAAGCACTGGGGAATCCATAGCTATGTGGGTAAATATATTTTTCTCCAAGCACTGGAACATTTGTGAGCACCCAGCTCTCAGTAGGAGATATCCCTGATGACTGTGCATTTCCCATGATACATATGCAAGTGAAAAGAGCATTGTCCTGAAATGAAGGCTGGGAAATAAGTTCTCAGATGGCTTACATGGTAAAGGCACTATTCTTGCAGCATTGCAGTACCCCAGAGCAGAATTCAGCAGCTTTTATTTGTCATTACACCGGCACACATCTCACACATCTCACAAAACTCTGTACAGGCTGGAGTTCAGAGCTGGAATCCACAGGTTTCTCCCAGCGATGGACATCCTTGGGCACCACCACCTGCTCAACTTGCCACAGAACAGGCTTCTGAAGTCCATCCTCCATGTTTCTAGGCATACTGTTGTCACCCCAATTTTACAAGACAAGCATCTTCTGCAGGGTGACTCCAGCAGCCATGGGCCAATCTGGGCACGCTTCGGGAACAAAGCCATCACAAGAGACTTTCCCATGCCTTGAGGTCACGTTCTCCAGTGCTCTGCAGCTTTCTGACTGTGCTGCTTTCCTGTAAGCACATTTCTCCTGTATTTTCTGTAGCAGCTAGGCTGAGCAGAGCAACATTGCTTTGACACAAGCATTTTTGCCAGAGATTTAGCAATTGGCTGCCCTCCCTCACCTCTGAACTGGGATTTCTTGCCAAGTACGTGTTTCCCAGCAATGCACTTCCAACCCTGTCACCTGCAAACACAATTACTTCTTGCTCTCCATCAGCTTCATTAGTGATGGGGATGGAGAAGGACTGAAATGGAGCATGCTGCATGCACAAGGAGGGGGGTATTGTTAGCAGGTGGAGGGGAAGGACATTTGCCAAACAAGCTCTGTAAAACTCAGTGCAGCTGTTCTTGGTGAAGCTCTTGCTGTCTGATGTAAGTCAGTGAGGCATGAAGAAGGCTTCTGGGAGCTGGAGAACAGCCTTATTCATATCAGTGTATTAAGCATAAAGAGAATGTGGGTGTCCCATGTCCACCGGCTCTGCTGGCTCTGACTCAACACGTTTCCTTCTTTGGGGTGGCAGAGGGGCCAGTCAGGAGTTCAGAAATGTGAACAGGGAGTCTGTAGTCTTTGTTCACAGTCTTTGACATTGGAGTTTGTGGCAAAAAGCAGGCTGGGAGAGTAAGCGTGGTCATTTAATGCATTGCACAGCCATGTGTTGTGAACAGAAGAGAGATGAATCAAGCCTTCTTCCACTCACAACCTTGTGAACTTCATTTTCTTTTTCTGAATATTTCCTAAACATAAGGCACCTCAAGGTGTTTGCAGTACCTGTGACCTTCCCTGCTCTGCCCTTGTGGGGTTAGGGCTCTTGGTCCCTTCTCATTCCTGGGTTCAGGGACTCTTGGTCTTCTAGTCACATTCCCAGGAGAGGAAGGTAGTTTGGGAGAGGGGAGGGGAGCGGGAATCATGTCCTATTCTGCACAACTACTTTCATGTCAGTAAGTGTGAGAACAGAGCATCAGCACTCTTTCCTGATAAAACAGGGAGAGCCTAGCACCCTCCACCACAGCTGCTTGAAGCACTGTCATGAAACGGTGGTTGCAGCAGAGTTGTGCAGTGGGTTTTGACTAACTTTAGTGTCATAGCAGGCAGCTGCATCCTGTTCCCACCCATCCCTAGGAGTGCAATTTAGCTTTCCAGTTACTTGTCATATCCATCTTGGAGGCTGCTGATTCCCAGCCTCCTGCAGCAAGGGTTTCAGCTTTTCTGGCAGAGGTGTCAGGCTTTGCTGGCTGGCACCCAGTGACATTTCCAACATGGGTTAACAAAGTGGATTCCCCATGACACCATTTCACGGGGTACTGCAGCCTACCAAGCTCTGCCATGGTGCACAGTTGTTGCTCAGGAGAGACCGAAAAAAGAAGCACCTCTCTCGTGCACTGCTGTGTGAAAGCAGCAATGAAAGATATATATTTATTTTAATTTGATCTAGATTGGATTCTGTGATAACAGCATATTTTATTGCAGAGAACTATGTTAATGTTGATTTTCAAGTGTATAGCACAGAAGCCTCATGTTCTTCCAAAACAGGCAACGCATTCCTGGCACCTGTTGAAAATGCAGTGTCACCACTTTTGTTAATGTTATAACCACTAATCTGAGCCCAAAGCAGGCAGCGGGTATGGCCAGTTTTTCCATGAGTCATTGCAGTTTGGCAGGCTGTAGGCAAACGGGGCGTGCCACGTGGTCTGAGCAGCAGACAGTCTCCTGTTGCAGCCAGCAGCCTGCTTCGTGCTGCGGCTCAAGCCACTCTGGCTGCAGGGGCTGAGGAAGAAGTGATGTGTTAAGAAAGGAGAAAACATGGGTTTCATTCTGGCTCTTCTTGTCTTGCTCAGCATTCCCATAGGATTGAAGAAACAGCCCATGGGGCTGCATGCTGACCTTCTTGCTGGAGTCGGGCACCTTGCAACCCACAGTGAGCTCATATCTCATTTCCCCAGGAGCTCTGGGCTGGGCAGGCTGCTTCTAAGCAAGTGATTTACCCAGCGAGTTTCAAATGCTGGCAGAATTCATTATGTTGCCAGTGCGTTGCGTTATCCAGCTGTCTGCCCCTGTTCCTAACACCTTGCTACCTGAATAGCTTCTGGTAGTGCCTTGAGCAATTCAGCTGGTGCCTGCTTCGTGTGATTTGTTTGCCCATCCAATTCCCCAGGAGAAGAGAATGCAGGAGAGTGTGGGAAGACTCCTGGTTTGTTTTCCATTTATTTATTCACAGCTAATGTCTTCATAGGTTTGTGTTCCTGTTCGAAAGACACACCCAGGTAATGGCCCTGACCCCTAGAGCTGTTGTCTTGTTTCTGGGGTGGTGTAAAATATTGGTCATGGCAGTTCATGTTCCTGAGGAGACTTATCCAGCTCGGATACGATTGTAGGCTCTTTCCAGCATTCCTCTCTGCCTACTAGCATCATGTTGAGTCAGCTTCACCCAGATGTTGCTCTTGGCCAGGCACTACCCCATGTTGACAGCAGTCATATGGGAAGGCAGGATGCCTCTTGCACGCAGCTGGCACTTGGATCCATCCTATCTGACCAGCTTCAGGGTGCTGCTGGTGGTGCAGCAGGGCTGGAGAGGGAAATTTGTGTGAGCATTGTGTGGGAAGCGAAGGCTCCTGCTGCGATGTGGGTGCATCCCACCAGGAAGGCCTCCAAGCAGTCCTCACACCCACTGGATCCCTGCCACCATGCCAGCAGGAGAGCGGTGCTGCATGCTCTTTCATTATCAGCCAGCAGTGTGAATGTGACACACTGCTTTCATTATCTTTATTTTTAGCCTCTGTCTCCCTCTAGCACATCTGTTCCTATACCATCAGCCAGGAGCAAGTGGCCAGGGATGGAGGAAGGCTCTGCTGAGCACGAGAGGCTTGGGAGAGACCAGGCCTTGCTGAGCACAGACTCATTCCTGGGCCCTTGGTATGAAGGGAGTGGGGCCTCATGGAAACCTAGCCATCCTTCCCTCATTCTCATCCACCTGTCCTGTCCATGGAGGTGATTACTGCCTGAAAGCAGCTGGGTTGGCAGCTCTCAAACAAGATCTGGCTGCTCCTGAGCCATGCAGGCTTCCCGCACATAGCAAGGCCAGTGCAGACCCAGGGTTAGCTCTGCCTGCTGACCTCTGCCCACCTTCTGCAGAGCACAGCTATCACATAGGCATCTCATTACAGCCTGAACTGCTCTTTCAGCCCTTTTAATCTTCCTCTGCTATATTCCTAAACCTGCCACATCCTCCACATGCATAACAGATCTCTTTCGCATTCAGATTAGCATCTTCCTCCCTATCCAGCGCTCTCCTTTCTGCAGCTCGGAGCTCGAGAAGGGACATCGCAGAGGTTACGCTGTGAGAACAGCAGCTCCAGGGATTTGTATGCATCCCATGTCCAGGAGAGCAGGCTGCAGAAGACTTTTCCGCAGGTTCTGTGAGGAGCCACTCAAGAAGCTGAACTGTCAGCACCTCACCTCGCTTTAATCCTCCTTCTTGGGTCCCGGTGGATCTGATTAGCCTGACAGAGAAATGAAAGCTGCCAAAGCACTTGCTGTAGGCAGAGACTGGGCAAAACGAGGCTGAAGAGAAGAGAGCAAACAGTGCCTTTTTGTAAAGGTTTCTAAAATGCCCTCATCTGATAGGCAGAAGTGCCTTATTGGAGAGAATTGACAGAAGCCCAGCAGTTACTAGCTGACATTTCATTCATTTTAATTCCAAAATGTCCACAAAACCATTGCGATCTAAGTAGTTTCCATCAGATTGGACAGGGTGAGCTCTAAGGGGTACGGTGAGGATAGACTCAGGGTAAAATGCATGGCCCGCTGGCCATCGCCCAGGCTTTCAGAAAGGCCTTTGTGCCACAACATGTCTGAGGTCTGTGTGACAAAACTGTTGCGATCTTTGAACCTCATCTCCTCTGGTGCAAGTCCTCTTGTGTGCACAGTGATCCTTGTTTGAGTCTTGGTGTCAGTGTGGTCCCCATATGCTATATGAGATGCAGATTGTTAATGAGACTTACAGGTTGTGGTGGCCCACAGCAGAGGAATGTCGTTTGCTGGGCATGTAGCAGCTTTGTGGTGCATCGAGGAGTTCAGGATGTGTTTCCAGGACTTCATCCAGAGCATCAGTTTTCATTTTTGCTCTCAGCTGTAGACACTGCTCTGAAGAAATGGAATGTAACCAGGGCCCATAGACTCAGGCCTTGATTCAGTCCCAGGGGAGCAGAGGAGCAGATGAAACTCTGCAAATGGGGACCAGAACAACAGAGTGGATGCAGTCACACAGCTCTCTCTGTGCTATTTTGCTGGAAGGAGTTATTGTTAGATCTCTCTGTGAGAATTACTGCTCTGAATGTCCCCTGACTCACACCACAAATGCTATAAGGGAGACAAGTGTAGGATCAGTATAAAGCAATTCCCATACTGGATCCCCAAAGAAATCACTATGGGATCCAGCTGACCTTGATATTTAAGATGAATCCATCTCACCTACTTTTGGCTCGTTAAAGTTAGGCTTCCAGGCAAACTTGGTTTTCTACGCTCCTACAATGAGAGACAAGCAGCTCCAGAAGATGGTCCTGCCCTTCCAAAGGGTGCTGAGTTCACATTCTCCTTTTGACAACCACTCTAGGTGAGATTATTGGCACTACATGAACTGTGCCTTGTCCCTTCGTGGTCACGATGACAAGTTATTCGTCCCCAGTATCCACAGGTTTCTGAGCAGTGCATTAGGCCTGTGGGAAGGAAATGCTGTAACTGAAATCCTCATAGCTCAATGTGGAGCATATGTCAGAAGGGATTTTTACTCCATTATTGCACTGCCAAAATGAAATTAAATTAATATAGCATGTGAAAAGTCAGGAAAAAGCCCACCCTGACGCAGCAGGTCTCCTGTGTGGCTCTTTTGGCTGGGCCAGCAGTAAAACAGAGCACAAGGTCTCAACTTAGTGACTGAGCTGAAAATGGTGGCATCTCCCTGCTGTCTACCCGTACAGAGAGATGAGGAAGCTGGGTGTGCAGCAACGAATCATAGAAACATTAAAGTTATAAAAGACCACTGAGATCAAGTCTAACCATCAGCCCATCACCACCATGCCCATCAAACCACGTCTCCAAGTGCCACATCTCCACCCACCTCTGAACACCTCCATGGATCACCCATCTCCCTGGGCAGCCTGTTCCAATGTCCCACCATGATCACCACCCCAGAAGAAATTTCTCCCAGTATCCAACCCTGCTGCAACTTAAGGCCATTACCTCTCATCCATGGAACCAGGCAGATCTGAGGAGCAAGGAATGCTACCAAAGGCATCAAGTCAGCTTGGTTATTGATTCTGGGGCATGGATTTCCCAGCACAGAGCTCAGTTTGGGGTCTCAGGAAGCCGGAGATCTCTGCAGGTTTCCACACTTCAGAAGTGGGAAGGTGAGTGTCTGTGCTACATGGCCATCCCTGCTGGCTTGTGGTCTCACCCATGTTCCACAGCCTGCTGGAGACATGGCTCCATGCATGCCAAGGGAGGCAGTATGTCCCTTGACCATGTCCCACACAGAGTCCTGACCCCAAGCCACACAAGCCCTTGAGCTCCAGAGAAGGAGGTTGGGGTGTTTTGTTATACCTTATTTGAGAATTGAGGTTACAGTCCCTTGTCCCAGATCTTGAATGGGTCTCTAACACAGAGGCCCCTCACACATTGCTTTTCGCCTGCCTGGCCAGCACAAAATGCTCATCCCCCGTGTGAAACCTGCTCCTTTCACCGTTGCTCAGGGCTCAGGGCTGGTAATTTCCCTGGCATGTAAAAGCTTTGGAAAATTAATGCAGAGTGCAGGTTCACACCTTGTCACAAAGATGCAAAGTTTAATAAACTGTGGAGCCAAACTGTTGGCTCCTTTCCGTTAATGCAGGCGAGCAGCTGGAAACAGCTCTGCAGACGCAACTCACAGCAGAGAGCCAGGCCCTGAGCACCCTGACATTCCCCAGCAGCTGTTGTGCTGGCTGCCTCTGGAAGCAGCACTGTACGAAGCCAGCCGAAGAGGAACAGTGCCCAAAAGAGATACAAGTGCATATGCAGATGGCTAGGAAAGCAGTAGGGTTGGTTATGGGGCTGGGTGGGCTCCCAGGGACCAAGTCCCCAGGGAAGGACGGCAGGACATGATTGGCTGAGCCACCGTTCTTCTTCCTGCTATGTGATCCACCCACGGCCTCTAATGATTCATATCACTCACTTGTATCTCTTCACCTCTACTTAAAGCATTTTCAGCCTATTTAAGCATATTTGCTGGGTCTCCTTTCCATTAATGCCCCAGCTGGGAAGACTGGGAAGGGCTTAAGAGCCTGAAAGATCCATGCAATCCAAGTGTTTTGGCTGTGGGATGGGAACAAATGTATGGACGCAGGCATAGTACCCCCGACTTTATGCATGTCAGTGCTCAAGAAAAAAAGTACTAGCAGCATCCTCTCTGAAATGCCTTCTCCAGCTCTGTTTTATGCCCAGCGCAGCAGTAATGGAAATACAAATTCATACGTCAGTGGGATGTAAATCTTCTGCAGAAAATCACTCAATATTGGAGTTCCTCTGGGTTTTGGTGGTGTCTGCACGCTACCCACAGCCCAAGTTCTGCAGAACAAGTCGATCTGGGTATTTTATCAAGTGCAGAAAGCACACAGAGTGTAAGCTCCTTAGCAGAGGCCCCATGCTCTCTGAAGACATCAGTTTCTCTGTGCTTTGCTGTGATGCTTCAGACAGTGGAAAAAAATTGCCTTGAGTGTGCTGCACTGGGGATGGAGTCATGAATGGCCCCATCAGAACAGCTCCTGCAGAGGGAAGGGGAGACCCATGATGAGTTACAGTCACCCAGCTGGAGTGGATTACAGCTGGCTTTACAGCTGTTTCCATGCACAACATGACAGTTGGATGAGAGAGCAACCACACTGACCAGGCACAGGTGAAAAGTCGTGGTGGCTCTGCAGGGTTTGCACCACCAAGTTGGGTGCCTTTGGCTTTGCTTTTGATCATGCCAGGGGCTGGACCTCAGCTGTGCAACCCACCAGCAGCAATGCAGGGAGCAGCATGGCACTGGTACTGCATCCATCCTGCACTGCAGGGCTGGCAAACCCATCCCTCCATCAGGAATCATGATGCCAGAAGTGTGTTGGAGTGCTCAGTGAGCACTTTCAAGGTTCTGGCACGCATCATTTGGCTCTGTGGGTCATTTCCCCTGTGGCAAGCTTCAGCCCTTTCTCTAGGCAAGGAGAGACTTGGAAAATATTCCCCCAAACAGCATTTCCATGAAACTGGAGTAAGAAATGTGAGATAGCCTTAAAAAAAAAAACACGGATATTTTGCCATCACTAGCAGACATTCAGTAGCTCCAAAAGGCAGAATAAATTAGTGTGGTGATTTCAAGTACAGAACCTGTAACAAGGAATAAAAACATTACTTCTTAGTTATGCACACAACATCTGGACAAAGTGCAGGTGGAAGAGATCTGTCTTGTAAAGAGGGGTGGGGGAGGAGGGAAGAAGACACAGTGGCATATTTCTTTTTAAACCATTTCTTTCTTGGATATGTGCAGTGTGTTCGAAGGGCACTGGGAGGCAAACACCCATCTCCCACCAACTTCACCACTGAATGCTTCTATCCCTGCTTTGTGGGCATGAGACCCCACAGAGCAGCACTGCTGTAGAACCCTGGCCACTTGTGTCACGATGGCAATGAGGAGCCAGCATCACCTCAGGAGCATCACAATGGGCTGGGATGCATGGGAGCTGCTGGGATGGCAAAGGTGGAAGCATGGTGAAGAGATGTGCAGGCAGCCTGGGGGGACTCGGGGCATGGAGAACCAAATGCAGTGCAGAGGGGTTTATGGGGACATTGGAAAATGAGTGAGGAAATCCCTGTGCCTGTCAGAGAAACGCAGTCTTCCTCAGCAGAAGGATGTTGCAGGAGGACGCGTGGTGTTAACTGCATTTGGAGAAGTGCTTTGTGCTAGCGGCTGGCTGGCACAGGCTGGAATTTGGCTGTGGGCACTTTAAAATCTCATTAGAGCAGCTCACCATTCAGTCCCATCACTCCTTCACCTCCTTTTTGGACAGCAGCCTTTCCCACCTGTGCAGCTCGGCACAAGCGCTTGCACAGCAGAGAGCTGAGGGCTTTTTTTTTTTTTTTAGTAATCGTGAAAAGCCAATGCACCATTTCTCCCTCCCCTTCTATCTCCCAGAACCAATATACAATTCTGACAAATCAGCCCTGAATGCAAATCCAATAAAGTTAGCATAATTGTCTTTGTTATGAGGAGCTGGAACAGGCTGCTCTGCATGAAAATCAAAATAATAAACCACTAAAACACAATGCAATTGGGTAATGGCAGACCTGGAATAGTGTCCCAATGAAGATGGTGCAGGGCAAGGGAGTGGTGCCAGGGGGCATAGTGCAGAGACAGGTGGCACAAGGTGCCCTTTTTAAGATTTTGGCCATTTATAAGAGAAAACGTGTGACGGAGGTGGATCGTTTTCTGTTTTTTTATTTTTATTTTTTGATGTTCAGCAGATGAAGAAGTAAAACTGAAGGATTTCATGATCACAAGAAACAACAGTGAGATCTTGCTACTTTTTTCATGTTAATTGCATCTGGTTTTAAGAGATTGAGCAAATGAGCATTGCAATAAAACAATCAAAATACTCAAAATATTTTACTTAGGAAACACCAACACAAACCCAATGGCTTTTGTCAACGAACTGTTCCAAAGTAAGCCATGACAATATTTAGGTAGCTTAAGCATCCACTGCTCCTGTGCCCTAGCTCCAGAGCCCTGAGCACACGGAGTGGCAGCAAGTGAGAAGCACACACCCACTGTCCACGAAACAGTTGCTTTTGAGAGGTTCCCCCATGCACTGGGGCTGTGAGGGTGCTGTGATCTGGAATGAGCCCTGCCCTGTCTCCTGACTTGGCTAAGCAGCCAGTGGAGAAAATTCTGTGCCTCCATAGCAGATTTCTAGCAATTGCCTTATGGAGAAATGGCTCCAGCGCTTTCCAAGTGGGAGAGCAGATCTTGGGGCTCTGGAGGAGCCCAGGGGGAGCAGTTTGCTTCCTTGGGAGAAACTGATTTTCAAAGCTATTGATGTTGCTTTTGAAACACAGCCTGCTGTTCGTCGGCATTTAGATTCCCTTCCCTTCTGCGTGCCTGCCTTTGTTGTTCTAACATCAAAGGAGCACTGCCCTACTCCGCTAAGAAATTGCCTTTTCCCCATGATTGGGGGTGTTTGTGGTGCTTTGCTCCACTGAGCAGAGCTGGGCTGCAGCTCAGACCTGGGGCACACGCATCCCAGGGATGGGATGGGATGGGATCATGTATGGGAATTGCTAAGTCACGGTCTGAACTGATGATTGAGCACCAGTGAAGGGACACAGTGGGCCCTAGGAGCAGAGGTGAAAGCAATTCACCTGTGCGATCAGAAGCCTCATTTAAGGGCTGGCTGCCACAAGAGAAGGTTCTCTACCTGGAGATCCCTCCTTTTGGAATGTTCAGTGAGTTCTGATCCTTGGGACGGATAAGCAAGTCTTTTGTTAACTGGATTGTGACCATCACTGTTTTTTTTTTGGGTAGTTTAGAACTGGTTATCTGCCATTGTCTTTCCCTATGGATGGGATAGGTAGCCTCACTGGGTACCATGGCCCCATGAGACGATCACATTGCAGTGTTTGATTGTGGAAAACCAGCTCTATTCTGCCTGAAACCATGGAAGCTTGGCAAGCAAGTCACATCTGGAAATGACAGCATCAGTCCCTTTGGGTTTGCTTGGTGCCTTCTCCCTCCTCCCCAATCTCCTGTGTCAACCTGTGCTCTCGAAGAAGGCTCTGGAGCTCATCTGCGCTATTGTGCAAAGGAAACGTAAGAAAGGTTAAACCCATCCAAATTGCTGAGCCTTTGAAATAAAATAAAAGTCCCTCCTAGCAGGAGGCTCTGTGAACAAAAGCACTGCCGCAGTCAGCTTGATTTCAGCAGTTCTTCCCAGCAGACTCGAAGGGATGACCCCATGTCTGCATTCCCGCAGCGAGCAGGAATGCATCCCTTTAAAATGAAGTTTCCAGTCTGCTCCTCTCCCTTCTGCCTTTTGGAGTAGGAGGATGCTCTGTGTTCTCCACACCCAGCTCATGGCCCCACACACACAGAGCAAACAGAGACCAGGAGTGTCTGTGGATCATTCTGGGCTTTCATCTGTAGGGATACCTCCTATTTGTATGGATTTATGTTTTTTGCCTTTGCGCTGCAAACGGATTTTGTGCCAGCAGTTGCCTCTGCACAAGCACTCCCTGTTCTGGGTGGAAAACAGGCTCCCATGCAGTTCCTTCTCTTTCCTATTTGCATAATTAAGAACAATTTACATCATGAGCACCATGATATTTGCTCTCCTTAAATCTCTCTGCCCAGTCCAGGCATTCCCTCCCAAGCCAGCCAGGCAGCAGGCGATTTCCCTTGCAAGCATTTTTTAGCAAATGCTGAGGGCCAGACATGAGCACAGAGCGGTGATGGATGTAATTGGGGTGCTCCTCTACTGGGTGTATGTGATGGAGCATCCTTTGGGGTGCAGGGATGGGAAATGAGTGCACCCAGCATCCTAGGGCAGAGCAGCGGTGGGAGCTGATGGCCTCATGTGACCCATCACTGCTGCGTTGGGGACAAAGACACTGTGGGACCTTGGGACATCGTGATATTACTGCCATAAAAATACACATCTATCGATTGCTGTTATTCCTCTTAATTGGCCACCTTACTAATGCTTGCCAAGCAGGACTGTGCCCTCCCACCATTGGGAAACTGGTTCCACTGGGCTTTGCCCTGCACCCAGGAGCCCCTGACAAAGGGTCTGATGAGAAAGGAAGACTTTTTTTTTTTTTGTCTTGTGGAGGAGCCTAATTTTCTTCCCTAAATCTTTGCCAATGACAGAAGCTCTCATAAAGCATTTTTATTGGATTTCCAAATGCTTTAATTAGCGTCTCCATTGGTGGTGGTTGCAGTGTTGGTGTGGAGCTGTCCCTGGGGATACTGGCACGGAAGTGCAGAGATGGCGGTGTGACAGCTGTCTCAAGGGGTCTGTGGTGAGGGCATGGGCCTGGAAGGAGCTGAGCTGGTTGGGTTCAGCCACATGTGAGCCCACAGGACAGACTTGGGGATGGTAATGGCATGGAGCACGCTGCATGCTGCCGGCTGTGGGTCTGGTGGTGCTTTTGGAAGTCAGTTCTGCTTATTTTCAGGGGTTGTGATAAAGGGGAATCGGGGTGGCTGCACCATGCAGAGGCAATGTGTTTATGGGCTCCAACTCCAATTAATTCACTGGGGCTGTCTGGTTTATATCAGCACACAGCGTCCGTGCTCAGCTCCTCTTTTATAAGGGTAAGGGACGTGCCGCAGGACTTGTTTGGAGGCCACCAAGTAGTGTGGGTTCCTGTGTCCCCACCACAGCTGCAGCAACATCTGGATGGTTTGGTGCTCCTACCACCAGTATGCCATGCCACACCATGCTGTACCATTTGCCAGCCCAAGAGGTGACTGCTCCCTGAGTCCAAAAAAGCAGATGGGAAGCAGGGCAGGAAAGAAAAAGAGAAAGCAGAGGGTGTAGTCATGCCTTAGGGCAGGGCTGATGGAGGACAGCCAAGAGGAATGCTAGCAGCCAGCTTCCTGACACAGGATTTGGGGGAATTTGGCTGCTCTGCAGCAGAAATGGGGGGTCTCTAAGCGTGGTGGCTGCCTTGCACAGCAGAAATTTAACTCCTTTGAGGGAAGGGCGCAAGAATTACACACGCCCTTGAGCACTGCCCATTTTTCAGCAAGAGTAAAAAACATAGGTTGGGGCCGGTTTGGAGTGTGGGCAATGGTTCGCTTATGGCAGAAATGTGCTTAGTTTCACCCAGTTTATTAATGCAACCTCTTTTCTAAACACAGGGACAAGCCCTAGATCACTCTCACCAACCTGTTCTATGCAAATTTTCCTGCTGTCTTTCACGGATTTCAATCCAAAAAGAGGTTTATTCCAAGCTAAACCATGAGAGGCCCCACATTTCAGTAGCCATCACTGCTTGCATCAGGTAGAGGCTTTTCTGGGAGCAGAGAAAGGGGATTTTGGTATGTTCAGTGCTTTTCTGCTAAAAGAAGGGGGTGGGAGAAATAAAAAAAAAAAAAGAGCTTTCATTTTTTCTTGTAAAAAAGGGTGGAAATGACTCTATAGCAGCAAATCTGTCCCTGTGGGTATCCTCTTTGATGTGCAAAGGAAAGGAATGTTTTAGCTGATCGCAATATTTTTAATTCTCTTGCTGATTTAGAAACCCTCTTTAGCTCTATCTACCAAAGGATGGCAGATTACCCTGTAAAAGCAGTTCTGTTATTGTCTCTCTTAACCCCAGCTAGCCTTCAATTTCCTCCCGTCATTTTTATTATGTCTTCTTCCAGCCGAGAATGAGCAATGAGCTTTATTAGAATAAGAGGTTAGAAATGCAATAAGAAACCCCCCCCACTCCATGCCCGGGGCAGACACTGGCTGGGGCGGTGATGCAGCACCTCCAAAACCCAAACGGACGGAGCTTCAGGACTCCATCCAGCACAACTCATCCAGTTCAAAAGATGTGACCAAAAGTTTCCAGCATTGCTGTTATTATGTCTGTGAGGGCTCCATGCCTCCAGCACCTTTCTCAGAGTGGTCAGATTGTGGTCCCTTTTCAGAGCCAGGCTCTGCTCACAAGCTCCACTTGTGATAGGTGCAGAGAAAAACATGGAAGAAGACAAGCTTCTCCTGCTCTTCTTGCTTATGCTGAAAAACATAGGTTTCTTTCATTTCCCTTGCATCAGTATGGAAGATATTTGTTCAATGAGAAACACAAGAGAAGCTGCCAGGGGAAATTTCCTTTGGCATTAGCCCCCCCACTCCTTTCTTTCTAAATTTCCCAGAAATGGGATGTGTGTCTATCTCATTAAGCTCTTAGAATACATTCAGGCCTTTAAAAGTTTTCCTCTTCCCCCCTCATGTTATTACAGCCTGTTGTGCTGCTTCTGCATTTCCCACACAAAGCTCCGACGTAATCAGAATATTCTTGATACCAGAACCAGGCAAATGTCTCCTTACAGTCTCAGCATGCTAAAGATTTTTTTTCCAGCGCAAGTAGTAAGGTTTACAATTAAGGAGCCAAACGCCGCCTGTATTTCAGTAGATATCTGCTTCTGACATTCAATATATTGTTTGCCTACTGATTTTATGGTGCCACTAGTAAAGTAAAGAATCTTTATGCCTTGTATTGAAGATTTTGCTTCTTTAAACCTCTTTATTTGCACCCAGATTGACTCCTGATGATACGGCTTGCTTCTTCAGTGGCTGGCTGATCCAGATAATTGTCCTATTGCTATTAACACAAGTTCAAATGTTGTTTAATTGTGGGAATATACAGCACATTGTTGCCGATCGGGGTCATTTGGAAAGCGAGCTGAATGCTGATAGGGCTGTAAAGGCAGAGTTTATGCAGGAGCTTTGCTCATTCTCCTTAATGCTTTCTTTTTCATAGCACTTTAAGATCTTAAAATAGGAGCTGCCGAGGTGTGCGGTGAGGGAGGATCGAGTGGCAGGTGTCAGGCATGAGCAGCCCCAGCAGCAGCAAGCACTGCTTTAGAAGCAGTAATATAGAATCATAGAATCATAGAATTAGCTAGGTTGGAAAAGACCTACAAGATCATCTAGTCCAACCATCCACCTACCACCAGTGACCCCACTAAACCATGTCTCTCAACGCTATATCTAAACGTTTCTTGAACACCTCCAGGGACGGTGACTCAGCCACCTCCCTGGGCAGCCCATTCCAGCGCCTGACCACTCTCAGAAAAAAAATATTTCCTCATGTCCAGCCTAAATCTCCCCTGGCTCAACTTGAAGCCATTCCCTCTTGTCCTGTCACTAGTTACAAGAGAGAAGAGGCCGACCCCCAGCTCACTACAACCTCCCTTCAGGTAGTTACAGAGAGTGATAAGGTCCCTCCTGAGCCTCCTCTTCGAGGACATCAAGGGGAAAACTCCCTTGCATTCTGAGATGAAGGATGTTCCTTGGTTGTGGGTGTTCAAACAGAACACAACAACATCTCTGTTCGTTGGGCACGCTGTTTAATTCACAGGTAGGATAGATCCCATATAATTGTAACTTAATCCTGGTTGAAAACACCCTGATGATTTTCAGCAGAGTGTCATAGGAATGTTTGCATTTTTAGATCTGTTCTCCTTCAACATTTGGTTTGCTAAAATCCTCCAGCAACAATAAAAAGCCCTCAACCACTGTAAAATGCATCTGGAACCTGACAAACAGAGTGGGGCTGGAGCCAAGGAAAATTCAGCAGCCACCATCAGGCTTTGTTTGCTGGAGAGCTTCATAGAGAGGTGGCAGGTTCAGCACAATAATCTGTGGTTCAGGGCTTGGTTTTCCAACACATAAGTCAACACCATCTCAGGAAATTTGAACAAAGACAAAATAAACTTACTTGCATTTACATTTTCAGCAGAATAATGATGCATTTCCCTGCTCGTTTCTCCCCTCAACACATGGTCCTGTTCCTCTGAAGGAAGCAGCCCTTCCTGACCACCAGGTTGCTCCAAACACCAGGATAGTGCCCATGGCGTGCACATGGCCTGGCTCCAATGGGAGCATCCAGCAGAAGGGATTTAGTTTCTCCTTTCATGTGATCCTTCCCTACCTTCAAGTTGCTCACTGAAGCTCCTGAAAAGGTCTTATTTGTTGTGAAGAAGCCAGAGCCTAGGGCCGGGAGTGTTGGCCAGACCTATTGATCTGGAAGCTGGGCCAGCATCAGAGGTGGCTTCATGCTGCAATGGGGCTGACCTCATCCCATTACGTGAGCCCTAGGACTTTGCCCACTCCCATACACTCCTGTCCTCTCAGGGCCCTTCCCATAGGGAAAACACTGCTTCACCTCTCCTCAAAATGGAGATTAACATCTTTAGAGTTTGCAGGCTGACACCTCTCTGTAGTCTCCTCTCCTCTCTCTGTGTGTCAATGGTTTACGGGCGTTCAGCCCGGTTCCATGACGAATGGGACGGGGGACCCACGGACCCACGCCCCGGGAAAGGGAAAAGGGAAAAAAGGGTAAGGAGATGGGCCTGAGAGCAAAGAACAGCGGCAACAATCTGAGGAGAAACAAACTAATTTACTAAATAAGATATCGGAAGGCAAAACAACACACTATAACACAATATAATTACAATTTAAGCTGATAAATCCAATATAACGAGAGAGAACGTCCAAAAATCAAGGTAGGCCTTACTCTACTACCAACGACAAGACAGCTGGGGAGCAAGATGCTGCCAGGACGAGAGATGGGTGGAAAAGAGAGCACGAGGTCTCGTGATCTGCAAGTTTTTATCTTTCCCTCTGGCCGGAAAATGGAAACAGAGGAGCAAAGTACCCTGGCAAATGTAGTAGTCCTCCTCTTCTGAGAACCAGGTACATACACTACATGATGTTATGATGTGGAATACCAATAACCGAAAATCGTAAAACCATGACACTGTGCTACATAAGGACTTCATCACTCTTTATCTCCGCTGTTGTGCAGCAGGTGAAGGAGCTAAACAATCAAAGTACTTTGCAGGAAGCCTTCTGGCCAGAACGAGTCCCACACCAGCATGTCCCAAAAACACCCTGCACACCGCTTGCCCTGCAACACTGCCAGGACCTGTACACCTGTAGCAGGAGCATCATTTGCCTGGGACCTATAGAAACCAACTTTCCTTTTTGTCTCCCATGGGCCTTTTTCAGCCCTTCTGTGGGGCCAAGCAGTCCTCCCCGCTATGGGGCATGCAGCAATAAGGTGACAGCTGCTGTGGTTCCCAGGTTCCCCACCACCAGTGCAAGAGCAGAGGGCACAGCCAAAAGGAGCCTTTTGTCTGAGGGGTGTGCAAACAAGATTAAACCCCTGCAAACTGTGGAATGCTGATTGGGTTTATCTGCGTGATGGAGGTGGGGACTTATTTCACAGTGCTAAGTGATACAGGTAATATTTCCAAAACAAAATCTCCAATTTGAAATCCAATTAGGGTTGCTAAGTAACAACATAGTTAACCAGCCAATGTTTGCTAAACCCAGCCTTTTGCAAGCAGGGGAACAGCTTCAATAAATTGCACTAACAATATATAAATACTCTAATACCAAACCAAAACAAAAATGTATAGTTTACTAAAACACAAAACCTTTTAACATTGACTGCTAGAATTTTCCTCCTTATCTGCACCATTTCAGAAGCTGTGTTAATGCTTTCAACTTCCCTGGCTGGTCTTCTGTGCTTAAACTGCAGCGCCGGTGGGATGGGGATCTGTATGTTTACTTTACGGAGTAATGTGTAATATGTAACCTTATTGATGAGTGTATATCTTGCATGCCTGAACTGAGGGCCTGAAAAGCAATTTTGATGAAAAATAGTTGCTTGGGAATGCTCTTTAATTGTCAACGGCTTCAGTATAACTGATCTGCTGGGCACTGCCTCCAGTCACTGCTGCTGTCACAGCACGATGCTCTGCTTTGTACCTCGCTTTTTATCTGGCCTCCAGTTTTTAAGCCCTCCCTGGTCTTCCCTGTTGGGTAAGATTCCTGGTTGCCCAAGGGTTCTGTGTTGAAGTTTCTGTCCCTAAAAGCAGGATTTCTTCAGCAGAGCAGATCTGGGGCATAGAGCAACCCCTCAGCATGAGGATCATCCTTTCTATTGCTCGTTGCTTTTCGACTCAAATTTTGGTCCTTGTTGAGGCAATGCTCCCTGCTGCATGCTCCCTGCTGCAGGCTCTGCCCAGCACTGTCCCGCTTTGCCACCCATACTGAAAGGGAATAATTCTGTGCAATGGGTGGCACTAGCAGTTTGCTGCAGAAAGAAGTGAGATCAGGATTTTCCTGGCTGGAGCCACATGCATTTGCTGGGCTCCTTTGGGTCCCCATGTGAGGGGAAGCCCAATGCAATGTGTTTTGGTTGGTGTGTGAGGCGTGTGGATGTGCAAGGAAGCCTGCTGCTTTGCTTTCCTGAATGCTCATCCCTGCAAATTGTTCTGTCTCTGCTCAAGGATCTGTGTGAATCTATGAACTGGAGATGGCAGGAGCTGCACACCAGTATTTTTTACCAAGGCAAGATTATATTTCATGACTTCCTCCTTTTACATCAAAGGAAAGCAGAAAATCTTTCTTAGATCAACCTGTCTTGAAGCTGGTGTCAGGCTTCCTTACAAGCTTCCTCCTTATTTTCTCACTGCCGTGTTCAAGCCCAACTTGACAGCAGAGCATAGCTGATGAGCTGTGAAGATACGTGCAGTTCCAGCACATCCTTTCAGTGAGAGCACTTGGAGAATGCTGTCACGCCAGGGTGACACCAGAACCCTGCATCCATCCCTCAGAGCCCAGTAAGGAGAATTCCATGCCTGGTCTGCTAATCCAGCAACCAGCAACTGCCATACAAGGAGGGATGGGGCAGTGTCAAGGAGGGATGGAGTAGTGTCCTAATGGACCCGGGGCATCCGAACCTATAAAAACCAGTGCCCAGGTGGCAGTGCTGGTCAGGTTGTCCCATGGCCAGCGTGCAGCCAGGGCCCCATGGACTGGAGCTTTTGTGCAAAGTCAGCTCAGGCTGGATGTGATGGAAGTAATGAACAGTGTGGCTTCAAATTAAAATAAAGCTAATGGAAAGGGCACAGACCTTAACTGTCACTCTGATGCTTCTCAGCGGAGTTGCTTACACTGTGCTGAGCTCACCAAGTCCAGGCAGTGTGACCTGCCAGGTCTGGGGCTGACATGCCATCCTAATGATGCATACCCACTCTCCCATGGGGCACAGGGTGAAGGGCTCAAGGAGCAAGGGCTCGAGGGCAGGCACCTTTATTTAATGCACCATGACTGTGCAGAGCTGCAGCTCTTTATCTCACCAGATTTTGCTGATAGGTGGCGGTTCTGGCACTGGTCTGATGCGGTGTGTCCCAGTCTTTCCAATGACATTGTTCTAGCTTTTGTCCCCTTGCTACTGCTGCGCTGCTGCCATTCTCATTCAGAGGTGAGTAAAATGTCCCTTAAACTAGGGGACAAAGCTGGGGCACCCTACCAAAGCTGATTCTTTTGCCCTACTTGTAAGGACAACATAATCTTTCCCAGATGTGTAGTAGCCACCTCCACAACAGTTGGCAGCTTTTCACCACAGGAGGTGAAACAAAGAGAGACTTCCCTTTAGTTTCCTTGAAGGTCTTCTCCAAGTAGAGCAGAGAAGAGGAGGTTGGAGGTTATGAAGGTTGGTGGAAGAAGTGGAGGTTGGAAATATGGAGGTTGGAAGCCCTGCCTGCTACAGAGGGGTTGGAGCTTGATGATTCTTGAGGTCCCTTCCAACCCAAGCCATTCTATGATTCTATGAAGTGGGGTAGAAGGCCAGCCTTCTCTGAGGCTTCAGTTTGAAAATGCACTAGGATAGCCAGGGAACGACTCTTTGTAGGGAGAATTCTGCTGAGGAGGAGGGTTTTGTGCCTTGGATATCATAAAACCACATCTGGGAGCATTGTCTCACTTCTTAAGATGTTTTGTATCTAATTGAAAATTCAGCAAACACTCTTGTGGGCTGAGAAAACAGAGCTTGGACCAACCACATGTACTGGAGGATGATAAGGGTCGGGAGAAATCCATTAAGGACCCTGAGTGTGAAAGCTGCTGCGTTGTGACCCCCAGATATTTTCCCCCTCAGAAATGCCTAGCACATTTCTACGTGCTGCTCTCAAAGGGGAAAAGTGCTGAATGTCCTCATTGTAGTGCCGGGCTGTTAAATCTCAGCACAGCCATGTTTACCATGCATTGACAAACCTGGTGCCTCTCCTGAGTATCCTTGCACTGTGGGCTGAGGAGGTCAGGTGCCTGGGTGGTGTAGCAACCCTTGCCTCTGCGCACTGGCAACCACTGTCCGTTGTCACCAGAAGTGACTTGCACATGCAGGGCCACCTCCTCAGCTGACCCTGTAACTACTTGTCGAGCTCTGCATGCTCCTCTGAGCCTGCACCTGCCTCTGCTTTCAGCCTAAACCAGCCCTCAGGCTGGGCTGCTCCCAGGGGATGTGCAGAGCCCACAGGTCCTGTCCCTGCCCTGCAGCCTCTTGCAGCGTGCAGGGATGTCCCCATCCCTTGCTGTTCCCCTGGGCTGTGCCCTCCCCTTCCCTTGTCTCACCAAGTCAGGAGGGGAATCAAAGCTCTGAGACCTCGGCACAGATCGATCCGTCAGTAACCTGAGCAGAGGGGCATCTGCTGACTTAGATGAAACAACCCAGTGATGAATTGGATTAGAGAAAACGCTGGATGTCATCGCTTGGGGAGGTGGAGGCTGCAGAAAGGGGAATAGTAAGTGGAGGTTTGAAATGCCAGCCTTGCAGCCCTTGGGGGTTTGTAGTGTGGGCTCCTAGTGCTTTCCAAGGGTATGGCTGCTGTGCAGGAAGCCTGTGTTTCAGGAGTGCCGCTGATAGATTGGACTGATCACTGCTGAGGGTGAGGTAGAGAAGTGACAGTGTGGCAATAGCAGGTCATGGAAGTAGCCCAGGAAACTGAGCAGCATGAAGTGATCACTCCTTCTTGTCCAGAGAAAGGAGGCTTAGAAAAGGCTCTCTGTCCTCTGTCCCAAAAGCTCTCCTGCTGTCACTGTGTCTGTCCGCCTGGTTTCACTGGGCAACCTCAGGGGACCGTGGGCACCAGCAAGGGAGCACCACATGGAAGACAGGCAGTCTGAGATAGTCTTTGCTGCAGTGGAGCTTTGGCACTGCAGGACCATGCGATACACCTCGCTGGAGGCAGCGGCAAGGCTCACACTTCCCCTGTTAAGAGCTAAGGGGGAGGACTGAGTCATGCACCAGAGCTTAAGCTGTTTCCAAAGTCCCCTGGAGCAGAGCTTAAGGCAGTGATGCAATCTCGAGAGAGAGATATGGAAGGATTACTGAGCTTCAGGCTCGCTGGCTGGGTGTGCTGGGTGTCTATGGCACGGCAAAGGGATGGCCATGTGTCTGTAGCAAGGGGAAGTCAGGGTGTAGGTAGGTGGAGTGGTCAGAACAGGTTAGTGTATGCTCTGCAGTGAAAACAAACCTCATTCACGCATTTCTAGTAATACGCTTACCACTGATATGTGCACCAGTGCAGCCTGTTTCTAGGGTACTTCTGACTCTGCACAGTGACCCCAAGTTGCTGAGGATGAGATGCTCACTGGGAGGCTCGATGGAGCATGACCACCTCCTGCACACATAGCACAGTGCTGCAAAACCCTCACTGCAGGAAGGTTTAGCACCTGCTGCTCTCTGCTCTGAGGGATTCTCATGTTTGGTCCTCCTGCTCCTCGGGACAGCATCTTGCTGCATCCTGTGTTGGGATGTGCTTCCAGAGGAGGATTGGGACAAATGGCATCCCTGCCAGTGGTGTGACAGAGCAGCCAGAGAGCCGAGGAGCAGCTGGCAGTGGGCACACATAAATGCCAAATGCGTTTGGAAGGTGTAGATCTATAGAGCAGGATTAATAAAGTAAGAAGATGCCAGCAGCTCCCCACCCTGCCCAAAGCAAGGGAGAGGAGGAAATGGGTTCAGCCCATGCTCCTCTCAGAGGCAGGGAGGGAGTGAAACACTGAGATAAGGAGCAGGGGTTCTCACAACCTTCATCAGCCTGAAGCAGCTCAGTTGTAGGGGCTGGCTTGAAACGAAGGTTGGAACTGAAAGGATACAGAAAACGGCGAAACTGTAGTGAAACCATTAAATGCCTGGGAAATCTGGAGGAAAAGTGTAATGTTCAAATGTGCAGAAGAGTTGATTAAAATGTCACTGACTCCTAGGATAAAACAGGTCTTTTCTGCAGACCCCTAATACTACAAGCTAAAAGATGTGGCTTGCAGAAAGGCACCTCCTGGGGAGACAGTGACTGGGTGGTAAACCAGCCCGAACAAGGCTCAGCGGAGAAGTAACCCAGTCCTTGCCTATCAGCCCAGAACCGAGGGCTGCTGTGTGCAGGCAGGCTGGCTGCTGTCCCCTGCTTGTCCCCTTGGGTTCTGCCCTATCTCCCAGCTCCTGGGAGCATCTGAACCCCTCCAGAAAGCCTTTCGTACAGCACTTCTTCAACAAGAAGCTTTGTAAGCTTTTTACAACTTTTTGGCATTCAGATTAGTGTCTCATAACTCTGCAACAGCTCTTTCTGCACTTGGGGCTGTGTCTATGCAGTGGAATCCTCCTCTGCCGCGCATGGGATCAGCGGAAGGCTGGGCTGCAATGGATGTTGGCAGCATGGAGTTCACTGGCAGAGGTTCAAAGCAAGGGTCACTGAGATGCTGTCACGGTATTATCTAAGGGTCTGCGTCCGTGACAAGGGGGACAGGCCCGAAAGAAAAAAAAAAAAAAGAAAAGAGGAAGGAAAAAAAAATTGCCGGCGAGTAGGGGCCGGCCCCCAGGGGGTCCGGCGGCTAAAGCGGCAGAGAAGCCGCGGAGCTGCAACCTGGGAAAACAAAGGGAAGAGGGGAAAGCAGGGGACTGGTAGGCGGATCTAACACAAAAAACAGCGGCACCAATCTGAGGAGGAACAACTAATTTTACTAAATATATCAAAATGAGGCTAGTAGAATTATAATAGAGAGTTTACAGGCTGAAAATCTTACACAGTAAACTGCAGGAGGACCACGTGCTTTCTCCGCGGGGCAGGAAGGAACAGACCCCGCGTCTCCCACGCGGCTTCACCCCCTCCCCTCCAACGCAAAGACCCCTGGGGAGTGCACCTCCTCCCCTCCCCCTCAGAGGGCCACACCAAAACAGGTAGTTTGCAGTAACCAGGGAATTAACTCTTCAACTGCCCGTACCTTACATGATGTAATGATGTGGAATACCGACAACAAAAATCACAAAACCATAACAGATGCCAGACATCTTCCCCTAAAGCTTGAATATGCTAATTAAAAATGCATTAATAAATCCAGTGCTTCAGCCACAGCCGTAGTGAAGGGGCAGTCAGGAGCTTTCAGCAGTGATGAGGCACCACTAGGCAAGGAAAGCCAAAGTGGCCCTGCAGATTCCTGCTAAAACCCATGGAGGATGGAGGAGCTCCTCAGCACTGCATTGCTTTCTGCAAGGCATCAAATGTTTGCATTGCATTCCCTCTTGCCAGTGAAGATTTTGGCAGTGTACCTCGCTGTGTCCATGAAAGGAGTGCCCATACATCTCGGGTGGACGCGCAGAGCCGTGAAGGGTTAAGCAGTGTCATAGTCTCCTGGGTTAATGATGTCCCCAGATGATGCAGGCAGAGCATTATTTACTGAGGACACCAAGCAGGCAATCGTTCTTCAGGAGCGAGTGATAAATCTTGCTACGTCTCAGCGATCCCATCAGTGCTGCTTACAGCAGCAGCAGCGCAGGGCTCTGCCTGCTCCATCCCTTGGAATCCTTGGGCTGGCAGGAAGCCACATTCTCAAAGGGCTAAGCAAAAGGATAAAAGGAGATCTAGACCTCAAATAAACCCCAGTGCTTAGGCTGGGGCGTTCCCTTGCATATACTGGTTGGTCTTCTCGTGAGAAGTTTGCTGGCTGTCTCCTTGGTGAAAGTGGAGAGAACAGCTGCTGTGGAGCAGTAAGGAGACTCCATGTCCTTCCTAACAGCTCCCGGTGAGTCCAATGCTCTGTGCCCATAAATTACAAGACAATCCCACACCTTTTTGACATAAACTTTGATCTGATAAAGGATTTGTCAAGTGGAATTGCTACTAGAGTGATTTGCTGGCAATTAATGCTTTCCATTGGAACTGTCAAGTGCGAGGAGCAGAGGCTGATTATTTATGGGAGCAGGCTGGCTCTGACCTCTGCACGCTGCTGCAGAGCTCTGCTGAGTGTTGCTGGGAGCTAGGCATGGTGTATCATGTGTCTCCCTCTGCGTGCATGGCTTTGATCACCAGCTGTGACAGCCCTGAGGTCAGCGGTCACATCCCACTGACCATATGGAGCTGGAGAGTCTCAGACCTGACTCCAAGGGAACCCAAAGCACACTAAAGCTGACCCAGCACTGCTCTTGCAGAAGTCTGGCAGCGGTGCAGCTCCTTATGGAACTGGAAGTAGAAAGGGAAGAGACTGAGGATGCAAAGGCAAGCCATAGCTCTGTAAAACTGGGGAGATTATTGGCATGCTGGAAGGCAGGAATGTGACAGAAGAACATGCTTGCATTGAGCAGCTCCTACCTGAGGCTTCTAGAGCTTGGTGACACAAGTGTTCATGGAGTGGAGGCCAGGGATAAGAGGGAAATAAAAATACCATGGTCTGCAGCTGTACAGAAGGGTCACACTGACATAAGAGTGGAGCCGTGCGCAGTTATAAACTCTTATTAAAGTGCTGAGACTCTTCCTGGGTCTGGCCCTAACCTTCAGTTTTTACCCTTCCCCTTTTGCTGTAGGATGTGACCATGTCCTCCTTGGGAAGAGCTGTCTTGACTGGTCAGAAAGGCACATTTCTGTCTTTGTCAAACTGCTCAAGCACTTCAAAAAGGGAATGGCCATCGATAAATGGATTTTCTTGGCTGAAGCTCTGCCCAGTTGAGTTCTTCAATAAATTAGCATGCTATTTCCTGATGTGCTGCTAGAATGTATAGTATGCAGCTGGCAAGAGGGGAGCCAGCTCCCGTCTGCAGAGACGGGGTCGTGTCCTGGTGGAGGAGGGGATGTAGCGGTGTGTCGCCGAGTGTAGCCTACGTGGTGTCCAGAGAGGGTTGTTGTTAATTGGATTGAAGGAGACAAATGGCCATTAGCTCAGTCTCCAAAGGACCATAACTGTACTAATAATGAAGCTGAACTCCCTAATACTGATCTTTAGTATCTGTGAAGTTATATAATGGATGGAATATCATTAAGCAAGAGGAAAATGGGGGGGGGGAGGGTTACAGAATTTTCTGAGATTTGGTGCTTGCAGCAAAACTTCAGAGCCGGCTTCTCTACAGCAGGGAGACCTTTAGTCTCATTTGTTATCCTCCTTCCCCTCATTCTTTTTTTTTTTTTTAAGACAAAATTACATTCCAGGCAATGATTGCAGTGACATTAAGCTCAAGTGATCAAAAACTGTTTTGCTGCACCAGTGTCAGCTATTGAAGGGACAAGCGCTTTTGATGAATGTTTGATATCTGCCCATCTTGCTTGATATGCATCCCAAGAGGAAGGCAGGGGACAATCTGATCAGCTCAGCAGCCTGCTGGCATTTCCGTGGCCTCTGGAGCCATATTTCTCAAAGAACATAAGGCCGGCTCACACTTGATGCTGCTTTGACAAGGAGCCTTTGGCCATGGCTGTGGGACAGAGGAGGTTTTCTGACGGGAAACACCAATTTGTCATAATCGGATCTTTTTGCAGTGCTAAAGAAAACTCAGGTAGGAAATTATCTTTCTATTAATAACGTTGGGCCAGTATTACAGCCGCAAGCAAACCATGGCTCCAGCTTCCATGCTCGTGGTTCACCACCAGTCCAAGGTCCTTCTGGCCCAGGGAGGACCAACTGGGAGCATCCGGGGGCTGCAGACAAGACACACAGGGATGGTATCCTTGTGATAAACCACCAGGTGATGAAGAGATGCTTTGTGTTCATTCTGAGCTGCTGACAGCCCTGTGAGCCCTCTACTCATCATGCCACGAAGCGTGGGGTGCTCCCATCCTCAGGGGCACCCCCTGGCCACTCAGAGCTGCAGAAGCAGCTGTAGGTTGAATAAAGGCATGTGGACTTGAGGAAAAAGGCTCCCTCCGTTTTAGTGGACTCACAGGTAAATTTGTTTCCCTTGAAGCAGAAATGCTTCCAGAAGCCTTCTGCATAGTCTTCCATAACGATCAGTCTCCTGACTGCATGATCTCCAATAACATCACCTAAGTGATTTCCCCCCAGGCAATAAGGTTAAGTCATGGGAAACAATTTCTATTTTTAATAACATTTTTGCTAAATATCCTGTCCCTGACTTTCCCCAGAGGCTCAGAATCCATCTGCAATAAGGGGGCTTTAAAAGGGCTTTAATAATAAATATAATACCACCATTCTTTTATGCTTGTAACTATTCATGCTTGAGTGAATTCCCTGATCTTTTTATGGGTCTGTTGAAATATATTGTCCAAGTCAAGGGCAGGCCTGTTTTTAAGCCGCTTGCATTCCCCTGCTTTAATTCTTTTTATCTCTAGGTAGCAGTCCAGATAATGCGGTTCTGGCACTGTATTTATCCACACACAACAGCAGCAAAGCCCAGGGAGCCATGCACACAACCCTGTGCACCCTGAGGGGCTGGGTGACTACCCAGTGCTGGCTCTGCAAGACCATAATAACATTCCTCTCAGTATCAGTATTCATCCCAGCCCTGTATACATCTTGCAAAGGCAAAAGGTACCCTCCCCTGTCTTCTTATTCACTTACAGATTTCAAGCTGCCTGGAGATTCTGCAACTTTCTCCTCTAGACACTCCTCAAGAAGCACACATCCTCTCTCTGAAGCTGTAGGCCCTGCAGCACTCATTACTCAGGCTGGCCTCACCTGGAACCCCCACCTCCCATCTTCAACTCCGCCAGCTTCACTTAACTCAGCTCTGAGCCCTCAGCCCTGACCTGAGCTGCGCTGTAGGTGTGTCTGTGCCATCCCCCAGCTGCTGCAGAGCCTCTGTAGCTTCTTTCCTTTGAGATTTTTTCAGCTGAACCACTGGTTTCTCTGCCTGACCCCTTTCATCTAAGCCCTTTCTTCTGCAAGCAGCCAGCAGTGTTCCTGCCCTGGCCATGCCATTGCTTGGTGCTTTTTCGTGAATGAGCCCGTGTCTGCTGGAGCCAGCCAAGTCCTCCAGGGCACAGCTGAGGGAGTTTGCCCTCTGAGCATGACAGGCTGAGTGTTGGGGATTTCTGAACTAATTTGCCATAAACAATGATCCATAATAGGTCACTTCTCTCTTCAGCAGCTCAGCAATTAAATCCATTGGAGACATGAATGTAATCGGACTGCTGGCAATTAGCGCTCGCAGGCCCTGGAGCAGTCTGGAGGGCTCTACCAGTGATTTCCATTGCACCAATTTGGGTTATATTTGTCTTCTGGCTGTGCTATTCCAGCCCGGGAGACTTTTGCAGAAGGGTGGTGGAGGACCCAAGGATGTGAGGCCTGTGAAAGTGGAGGCTGCTGGGAAAGGAGAAGGTATGAGGCACCCTTGCAATGCAGGGAGGCCAGGCCAGATCCTGCTCAGCCCTGCAGTCTTTCTGCCCATCTGTGGGAAACACTAGCTTGCAGTAGGCCAAGGCAGGGTGCAGAGGGGTCCTGGTGGTTCTGTGGGGCCTCAGTTTCCCACCAAAGGTGAAGGGGATGGGTGGGAGTGATGTGACTGACCGGGATCCCTTTGTTAGTTTGCAGGAGGTGTCAGAGTAGAGATGGGGACTGCAGGTGGGAAGTGGCTGGGCCATCCCTACCCCACAGTCGGGGCAAGCTGCTGGGGGTCAGAGACACGGAAAAGACAGAAGTCACTGATAACTCTTCCAGGTCCAAGCCAATAATGCCAATCTGTGGACACCACCAGAGCAATCACAGTGTGGAAGCAGCACCATCCTGGTACATAGAAACAGGTTTGCTCATACTCATGGCTTCAGGAGGCTCAGGAAAATAGGATTTATCTTGGGTTACAAGGGGAAAAAGGGAGAAATTAGAAAAAAATACATCAGGCGCACCAGAGCCAGGACTGAAGTACAACAAATTTTAAATTCTTGAATGAAAATGTTTCTAATCCCAGTTCAGAAAGCATGAAGGAACTCTCTGAAATTCAGTCTATAGAGCAGAAACCTGGCCAAGATCGGCCCTCTTGCCCAAAATGTTTGGGCTGGGGCCAGGCATGTAGGCTGGCTTCCTTCCTGCCGAGCAGCTCCCTGGGACAGCTCAGGGCTGGAGGCAGCTCACACCGGTCACCTTGCATGTCAGGGACTTCTGTGTCATTTCCAGTTGGGACCATTAAGTATCAAAGCTCATAAAATCATTCATCCTCTTCTGCTGTGGCCTCTTCATTCTGACTCCCCTTCTCCTTCATGGTAAACTGTTTCCTCCAGTAGGGCTTGTCTGAGGCACTCTGGATTTCAGCCACATACATATTATTTTTATCTACCCTGCTATTTTGCTGGGCTTCTGCGCATGCAGGATCACTTTTATCTGCAATTTTAGCAGTGAGGATGTGAATTAGAGGATTTTTATTTCACTTGTGGCTTTCCATCCACTATTGTGTATTAAACCAAGCTTCGGTTGGAAACAATAGTAATAAATATCCTTTGTGTTTTCTCTGTTATAATGTAGTGATCTGTTTGTCGGTATGAGAGAACAGTTCTGCAATATCATCACCCTAAGTCCCCAATACCTCCACCATATCCCAGTTAATTATATGGTGCTGCTGTTTCATATGGACCCCAGTAGGATCGTTTTGCTGCAGACATTATTCTGGGAGGAAAGCAGATGCTATTAACTTTAACAAACAATTTTTTAACGTGATCAAACCCACCCAAGTCTGGCTTTCTGCAAAAGTCCCAGGAGAAATCTGTGCTGCAGATGTACATGCTGGCATTGTCAGCTTGAGTGGAGCTGGCAGGATTCCTCCAGAGAAGGAGAAAACTTCTTTTTTGATTGAAAAAAGCTTACTTTCAGGGTAACAAAGATAAGTATCATCAACAGCGGGTTGTTTTAGGGACCTTAGTCTTCCCTGCTGTCCTGCCAAATGATTGATAATACTGTGAATTTCATGGGAAAATGCATTTAAAATATGGTCATTCAAGAGATAGGAAAACACTGTTGGTTTATTTTATTTTCTTCCTTAGTAAACCAAAGTTTGGAGAGGCCTTTCATTTTTGACATTATACAAAGTAATTCTTCAGGAGGGACGCAGATGGAAAATCAAATAGCTGCATGTTTGCATGGCTTTCACCCTATCACAAAGCAGGGCACCTCTAGGGACCTTCTCCAGTGGCAGCATCTCAGAGCAGCCCTGTGGTCCTTCACTGCAGAATCTCAGGCACTGTGTATCTGAGGTCTACTTGACCAGTTCATGCCATTTTTTAGCCTCCTGCTCCTTCTTTCCCTCCTGTAACTGCCTGCTCAGGGCAGTGCCTTGGCTGTCTGCTCTGTGAAGATGATGAAAGTCAGAGAGCAGCAGCCCTGGCTTGGAACGAGGACACGTGAGACTTTGTGGCAGAGGGAAAAGGAAGGGACTGGCATAGCTTAACCTCGGTACTCTGCAAGCCTGCTTTTTGCTGAAGGGAGGAGACCTCCCTCCTCTGTGGGAGGGGTGGTGAGCAGGGGTCACTGCTGGCTGCAGGTTATTTGGGGACATGGGATGCACTTCAGGCATGTTTTGGAAAACCCTCTGTGAAGCAGCAGGGGTGAAGCTTGGTCTGACCCAAGATAAACACCATCTGTCAGTTCTTGATCAGTCTGTCTTTAAAACTTGGTCCAGCTGAGAGCTAGTGATCATTATGAGTCTTTTCTGTAGCTTGTGCAAGGAACATTTCCATTGAAATGCATGGTCCGACCTTCCTCTCAGGCAGAATAAATAACCAATAAATTATTCAAAGAAGCATTTAACATAGGTGAAAATTAACTCTTGTGTCAGTGCAGGCAGCTGGTTCCTGGCTGGGTTTGGCACCATTCCTGCTCGGAGTGGGACTGGGAGCAGCCTGAAGACCATGATTCAGGGTGGGATGAATCCATTTCACCAGGAGCTCTTTGTGGCCCTCCAGGTTCCCTCCTTGAGGTGCAGAGGTTGCATGGGGATTTTTCCTGAGGGTGGCAGGAAGCTGAGACACCCGTATGGAGCTGTGCAAGGGAGATGGAGAGGTAGGAGAGGCAGCACTCCTCGCACTGAGACAATATAAGAACTAACCATGGAGAAAACCCCTCTGATCATGGAAGAAAATAGACATCTGCTGACTCTGATGGCTCTTGCTCCTGCTTAAAAAGGGAATGGGTCTGTTTGCAAAAGAAAGGGCAGGTGAGAATCTAGATCCTGCTGCATGGAAACATGGATGAGGCTGAGAAGATGCAGCCTGGCAGGGTACAGCTGCTGTCATGCATCTTGTCACTGAAAGTGACTTCTCTCCATCATGTCACCACAGCCAACTGTGGCCATGGGGTGCTGAGCCCTCCAGGGCTTTCTGGCAGCCCTAATGCTGTGCACCTGGGTGCTGCTCAGGGCCCGGGGCTGGTTTGTCAGAGGGTGCACACCACGATAGAGGAGAACTGATCTGCACAAACTCATCTATGCCATTAGGGCACTGCTTGGAGGTGGGTGTGCAGACAGGCAATCCCTCCTGCTGCTGGCTCTTCTGGTTTGAGCAGTTTCTGCCCCGATGCTGGCTCCTCAGTGTCCTCAGCCTCCTTCTTCTCATCAGAATTTACTTGTGCTTTCGTCCTACTGACATACTTTTGACCTGGCTGCTCTGTAACTCCCTCCTAGTGTGCTCATGGAGTTAAATTGCACGCAAGGGTCACTTGGCACAATGTCCTTTCTCATTTAATCGCTGGAGATAATTTTAAAAATAATGTTAAAAATATATATATATATCCATACTTAGCTAAATGATGCTGGAGGCAGAGTAAAGCAGGGAGGAGCGGGGACAGCCCAGGGCAGTTCTCAGATGGCCGTACACAAAGGATGTACTCCAGGTTGGCAGATGGTCCTTGATTCACTCTCCTGGGTGCCAGGAGCAGGCTACCTCACTGCTCATCATGCTTCCATAAGCAAGGTAGGGGACATGCAAAGGGAAAATGGGCAGTGTTACTGTACCGATAGGACTGCAGCTGAGGAGGATTGGTGAAAAATGCAGTACCAAATGTCTCCTTGCAGCACAGAGCATTTGGGAGTCCAGCAGTCACACAGCTGCTGAGACCACCCTGCTAGCCCCAGAAGCCACCTTCAGCAGCCCATGCTTTTCACACAGAATCATAGAATCCTTAGAGTTGGAGGGGACCATTAAAGTTCATCTAGTCCAGCTCCCCTGCAATGAACAGGGATGTCCACAGCTAGATCAGATTGCTCAGAGCCTGGTCCAGCTTGGCCTTGAGTGTGTGCGTGTTGTCCTATTTCAGTATCTGTTTCCAGCCCGAGGGATTGAAGAGGGAGTGGAAAACCATTTCAAAAGCTGAGCCCCATGGGCAAGGAGTTGCAGTTGCCTGTCCAAGCTTTGCTGGGCAGAACTACCTGCAGGAAACTCAACCTGAGCAATCCCAGGAGTGGATAAAGACCTGACAAACATGACCAACATGCTCCCACCCACAGGAGCCACCTTTTTTCTTGTCCCTTGGCCTCTTATCCTTCAGAGAATGCAGCATTCCACTGTTATCCCAACATCTGTTTTGTTTTAATCAGCTATCCTATCCCTATCAGCTATCCTATCAGCTATCCTATCCCTATCAGCTTCCCTGATGCGACTGAAGATTTCTGAACTCTTGGGAGCTACAGTTCACCACACTGAGGTGCCTGCTCATCTCTTTGCTCCAGTACAGCAGTTTCATTACTGGGTTGCTCTTCAGAATTTCACTGCCTCTTGGATGAGGTGAGAGCCTTCTGTATTCCAAGGATAGCCCTGAAACCTCTGTCAAAAAAAATCTGAGCTCCCTGCATAGGTATGGGTTGATACCTAAGAGGCTATAGGCTGAGTAAGGTTGTAGATGTGATGGCAATCCTGCTTTTCACCCTGTATGTGTCAACCCTGGTGTGTGTGTGTTGGTAAATGGAGCATTTCTTCAGAAGCTTAAGGCATTTCAAGTGGCACCATGCTGATTTGGGGAATCATCAGGGCATTTATTACTTTGGTCAGGAAAATCATCCTTCCACACTGGCGCTTCTCCCAGACCTCATCCCAGCAATGCCAAGTAGGTGATTTCTCTTGCCCTCTGCCTCACTTTCCCCATCAGCAGACTGGAAATAGTGGAAACCAGCTTAACCTGCTGAAACCCACTGAGGCGAAGGGTGCAGTATTTATTGTCAACCAGAAACTGAACATGTTGCTTGTTTCCATCTAATCAGTGTGTAATATAAAAGGTCACTCCAGCTGTAAAAGCAAGGTGCTATTTTAGTCCTAAAGATTATTATTAAAGTGGAAACAGAAAATAACCTGAAAAGAGGGATTGGAAACACAACACAAATACTATCCATATTTCACTGAAAATAAGAAATTACTCGAGTCTTGACAGCATCCTTCCTCCTACAAGGATGGATTTTTATAACAGTGCATTATTAATAGTCACATCAATGCGTGACTCAGAGGAGAGACTATCTGGTAAACAGAGGCTGGTTGGGATATTGCCATGTTACATTAACTTTATTTCCGTTGGGCCACCTATTTCCACCAGTTCAGTCTTTTTCTCTTCTTGTTGACAAGGGTGTTTGAAGTCATTTCTGCAGAAAGCCCCATTTGTTCTCAGCACGAGTGCTTGCAATAAGTCTACGCTTTCTGCAGAAATCAGATCTTTTCTCCATCTCTACAAGAGACCACAGAAAGCCCTGAACGTCTTCTAGGAGATGGAGGGGCTGGGGGTATTCCGGAGGGTTTTGCTGTAGCTTCCTGTGTCGCTGGTGTCCCCAGTGGTCTCAGATCTTCTCTGTAGGTGCCAGAGAAGAAACAGCCAATCTAAGGGGCTTCTGCCTTGGGGATTTCTGTAAGGACTGAAATGCTGGCAGAAAGCTGGACATGAAGCTGTCTTCTGCCTAGATTTTTCAATGAGTCACCCCTGTAGAAGCAGCCAGAAACCATCAGAAAATCATTCCAGTTGGAAAAGACCTCTAAGATCGTTCAGCCCCAGCCCACCCCCACCATGTCTACTGACCATGTCCCTCAGTGCCACATCTCCACAGCTTTTAAACACCTCCAGAAACAGTGGCTCCATCACTTTCCTTCATGCCTTGGAAATAGGGTGTTGGGATGACCCTAGTGCAGAAGACGCCACAAGAGGGGGCTGGGTCCTGGCTTCACTGTTCTCTTCAGCCACCAGCTTTGCCAAAACAAGCAACACCACACTTTCTTTTCAGCTTGGATGCCAGCACTGCATGGAGCTCCTGCAGTGTGGAATCACTACCCTCATTCATCCCATGCCCAGGGAGCCTTGCACTTACACGGGCAGGTGGAAACCCTCCCTCAGCAAACATGCCACCAGCTGCAGCGTGTCCCAGTGGAGGTAAGGCTGCTGCTTCCTGACATGATTAATAGCGCTAAGTCCTGAGCTTGGGCAACAGCTGCTGCCACGATCAGACCTCCAAATGAGGTGCCAAATAGCAGTGAAGCAGGAAAGCCCTCAAATCCAGGGAGGCCAAAAAGCAGGGAAAATAACTCTTGTTTCTGTGGCCTGGGGTGAAAATCTGGAAAATCTCTGCTCACCAGACAAGTTGGGCTGATATCAGAGGTGTCTGGGTGGGTGCTCAGGACCCTGCTCTAAGCAAGGGGCAAACCACTACCTGGCACAGGCTGCTGTGCTGCAGCATCACCCAGGGATCTGCAAAGCTGAAAAAACAGGTGTCATTTGTACTGCTGGATGTGAGTGCTATAAGCTGTCGCCTTGGCTTCCTTTTTTTTTCTTTTTCTTCTTTTTTTTCCCCCGTTATTTAGAAGACAGAGAACAAATACGAGAAAATGAACTGCAAATAATGACTAACAGCACTTCCAGTCCAAATATTTGCTCACATAATCATGTGGGAACTTTGAAGGCTTGCAAATGGCTCTGGTGCTGTTTATCATCCAGCTGGGCCCAAAGACAGCCAGGATGCTCCTCTCCCAATGTCAGAATTGCTCAGGGCACTGAGAGCTGTACTCAGGGCTTCACACTGCTCCCAGGTCCCCAGAGAAGTGGGGTGATGGAATTCAGAGAATCATAGAATCATAGAATGGCTTGGGTTGAAAAGGACCTCAAAGATCATCGAGTCTCAACCCCCCTGCCAAGTGCAGGGTCGCCAACCACTAGACCAGGCTGTCCAGAGCCACGTCCAGTCTGGCCTTGAATGCCTCCAGGGACGGGGCATCCACAACCTCCCTGGGCAACCTGTTCCAGTGCGTCACCACTCTCTGTGTGAAAAACTTCCTCCTACTATCTAACCTAAAGCTCCCCTGTCTCAGCTTAAAACCATTCCCCCTTGTCCTATCGCTATCCACCCTCACAAACAATCAATCCCCCTCCTGTTTATACGCTTCCTTCAAGTATTGGAAGGCCACAATGAGGTCTCCCCAGAGCCGTCTCTTCTCCAAACTAAACAAGCCCAGTTCCCTCAACCTTTCCTCATAGGAGAGGTGCTCCAGCCCTCTGATCATCTTGGTCGCCCTCCTCTGCACTCATTCCAAGAGCTCCACGTCCTTCTTGTGCTGGGGGCCCCAGGCCTGGACACA
>NC_034412.1:19714249-19737427 GCF_002078875.1 Numida meleagris | reverse complement strand
GCAACCACATCAGCCGTCTCTCTCAGAACCCTAGGATGGATGTCATCCGGCCCCATGGACTTCCACACATTCAGTTTCAAGAAGAGGTCTTGAACTTGTTCCACTGTTACAATGGGACAGAATCCGCTCCTCTCACCCACACCTCGAGGTTCAGAGTCCTGGCAGACACGGGGAGCCTGACCACCAGTGAAGACCGAGGCAAGGCACTTATTGAGCACCTCAGCTTTTTCCACGTCTGAGGAAGCCAATTCTCCATCCTCCTTTACCAGAGGGGGAACACTATCCTTGACCTGTGTCCTCCTGCCTATGTACCTGTAGAACCCCTTCTTGTTATTTTTCACATCCCTAGCCAAGTTCAGCTCTACCTGTGCCTTGGCTTTCCTGATCCTATCTCTACACATGCGGACAACAGCCCTATATTCCTCCCAGGCTACACAACCTTGCTTCCACTTCGTATACATTTCTCTCTTTATCAGTTGAGTCCAAGAGGTGGTGGGGGTGTACTGTCAGGGAGCATCCTTCAGATCATAGAATCATTAAGGTTGGAAAAGACCACTAAGATCATCCAGTCCATCTATCAGTCCATTCTGTCATGGGATGGACAGGATGCTATGGCCTCCCTGGACACTGCTTAGCATCTTTGCTTTCCAACAGGACTATGCTGCCCATTGCTGCTTGCAGAGGGTGGAGTGGTGCTTCTCAGGCTTGAGGCTGGGGTTGAAACCAACATTTCTCAATTCATTCTTTAATTTTCCCCCTCACCTGGTGTTTTAGGCAGCATCATGCAAAAGATAAGCAAGTCCCTGTCTCTCCTGGTCATGCTGGCTGATCTAAAAGCTCCTGGCGAGACAGAAATCTTGTTTCCCCATTGTCACATTGGCTTGATGCAGTAGCATCCTTCTAGGCACCGTGTCTTAGCTGTGAATTTGTAGTTTTTCTCACCCTAAACATGAAATGCAAATTTCAGAGCCATTTTCCCTGAGTATAGACAAGGATTTGTATCCTTATAATTAAGGAGGTGCAATTATGAGTGATACTGGTGATACATTTGGCATTTATAGAGTAAGTCTACATGGTTCAGGATGTATTGTCATTAGCAGCCAGGCACTTATTGGCCATTAAAATACGAGGACATCCTATGCAGCACTGGGTGCTATTGATTTGTGATCAAACCCAGCACGCAGGTAGTGGGTGGCATTTCTACAGTTCCTGCAGGGAATATATCCCAAAAACATCAGATGAGATTATTCTGCTCTTTCTATCAGTGAAAAAATATGTGAAAAAAGGACTGAGGGAAGAGGTGGAAGGAGGGGGAGAATGTTTCCTCTTGTTAAAAAATAATGTATTAGTTTACAAGTGGCTTGCCAAAATTAGGAGGCATTGAAAAAATACAGTAATGGGCAAACATTATCTCCTTGTTCCTACTATTTTCTTCTTGTAAATTCCCAAACTTGAGTCCATCAGGGCACACATCCTGTCTTGACAAGACCATCAAAGAAGTTTTTTCCAAAATGTGCTTTAGAAATGAAGAACTCCTGGCCCTTAAAGCATTATTCCCCAGCTAGTGCTTCCTAACAAAATGTTCCCTGGGCAAATGGCTCTGGGTGTCCCTGTTTGAGTGGGGGTTGCACCAGATGGACCCAGCAGTCCTTTCCCATTCTGTGATTCCGTGACTCCATCTATTCAGTTATCACTAACCCCAGCTTTTCTCCCACTGGTATTTTTCCCCAAATGACATCAAGCCACTCCCAGTCCTGGCCTTGCAGGAGCCGCCACACATGCCTTTGGATGCCTCCTCCATAGTCTTATTGCTAAATCCATGTTTAAATGCAAGGGGAAAAGAGTAAACTCAGCTATTCCCACCTGCAAACAGGGCTAGCTCTGCTAATTGGGATCTTCTCTTCCATAATTATTAATGCTAATAATTACATTAAGTTAGGGAAAATTGTGGCTTTTTTCCTCATCCTTAGGAAATTATCATTTATTGCCTCTGGATGCTCACTCATGGTCTCATCCCAGCAGCTCAGTGCAAGCAAGACATGGGCGTGCTGCTGGCGTGCTCTTCCTCCAGCATCCCTGGAGATGCTGTTTATCTTCCTGCACCCAGCGTGTCATGAATCTGAGAATGGTTTATCTCCCATTTTAAAGAGTCTCGCTGCGTTATGGCCCTTGTACGGCATCATCAAAATCTATGGCAACCATTAATGAGATTTGTTCTTTTTCAGGAGCTGGGCTGACAGACGGAGCAAGGACGGTGTCCTGAGCTTTGGCTTGGCTGCTGTATGGGGAATAATTCTTGTGGGTACCTTTCTGCTTGTGTGAGCATTTTCGGTGCATCTTCAGAAGCACCAGCCCTCTCCTCTGTTGTATTATTTTTGTTTGTAAATCCAGGCTGAAGAAGGATCTCAGCTCTAACATAAAGCTCCATCTGACCTGAACAGCATGGGGCAAATCTGGAATCAAGCCTGTGAAGAAAACTGGTTTATTACCCTTATAAATTGAATCTGGAGTTTTTGGTGCAAATAACCTACCACCTTCCCAAGTGATTCTGCTATACGGAAACGTTGCCAAAGCCGCAGGTCTCACAGATGTGATAAAGCCTGGACAATACCGGAGGTGGACAGCCAGGTTCCAGTGTGCTTCCACCCAGCCTGGAAGAGCTCCCTCAGCAACACCATGGCTTCTCTCCCTAAGGATGGAGGGAGGTTCCCAGTGTATTCCCAGATTCCTCCAGTTAAAATCTTCCCACCCAGAGACATCCCCCATGAGCATCACTCCTCTTCCACCTCACTGCAATGGGTGCAGTGAGTGCTCTGACCAAGCGCCATCTTGTCCCCAGTTCTGTCCCCATCACCTTTCCGTCTCCCGTTCCCCTCTCCCTGCTCCTTTTCACTCATCTCCTTTCCTCCCAGTCCAAATTCATGCTTTTCCAGGCGCCTTTCATCACTGCCACATTCTCCCCACTCGCCCTTGATCCGCGGCGCAGTAGCAGGATGGGGGTGGCAGATGGCCACAGGGCCGGAGCTCATCCATCACCACAGGCCGGGCTGCAGGGCTGAGCCGAGGCAGGGTAATTGCTGGCAGAGAGGAGGCATTTTTCACCACTGACGAGGAGGAGAGGTGTGAGGTTGTGCTAATGCCACGGAGAAGGATTAATTCATCACCGTTTCTATTTTTTTTTGTCCTTCTTTTTAATTCATCCTTTTTAGATTTACGTGGCAGCGCTCTTCAACACCAGGCAGCCAGGAAGTCTCCAGCTGAAACCTTTCCTCAAGCTGATGGGAAGCAGCAAGATCCACACTGCCTTCATCATCATCATCCACATCGATGGAGCCAAAAGGTCAGGAAAATTTCCATTCCCCCCTGTGGTCTCTATTTTGGGTTCTGGTGCTGCAGCAGCATTCATCTTCGTTACATCTGTGGCATGCCATCAGCTCGCAGGTGATGAGGAAAGGCAGATGCAGTTTGTGGTGAGCCAGTTGTTCTCCTGTTTGCACATCCCAAAACAAGCTTCAAGATTCCAGTGTGCACGGGGCTTCATGCTGCAGGATCCTGTCCAAAGAACCCCCGGAGGCAAAGTGTGCAGCGCACAGGCTCTGGACTGGATGCAACCCTAGGAGTGAATGCAGTGTGGGGAACAAAAAACTTCAGCAAAAAAAGAGAAAATGTTTTAACGGAGGGGAAAAAAAATCATCTTGTTCCCTCTATTTTTAGTCTTATGCATTCAGCCAGTTCTGAAGTGACTGAAAAATGAAGAATTTAAAAAGAACGTTGCAACTTTTAGCCAAGTTCAATATTCTTTTTAATATTTTGAAAAGTGAAAGTTTTAGAAAGCTGAACAGAACTTTGCCCATTGACGATTCCTGCTTAGAGAATAAACTTGTAAGAGAATAAATAGAGGCATTCTAATGGGAATTGGCAGGAGTATACCATTCTGTGCTGCAGCAAAATTTAATTCTAGGTGATTTCGGTTGTGATCTCCAAAACAAACTCTGAATGCTGCTGTCCTGCAAATGCATCTCTGTTGGGAAGCAGTTCTCAGCTGTGTCCAACAGATATTCCCAAAGGCTTTCCTTCACCGTATGCCTGTGCTCAGCTGCAAGTCATTCACACCGCACTCAGGAGGGTGGGCATCCACCTCACTTCAGCCATTCAGACCCGAGGTATTAAGCCTAAATCCACTGCTGTGGTTCCCTTGTTCTTCAGAGGGAGGTTGGCACTGCAGCCTCCTGCAGCTCTGCACGCAGGGTGCTTGCTTCCAGATGACCATGCTCCGCTGGAGGCACTGAGGTGCCTAGTGCTTACTATTCCTCCTCCTGTTGTGTTTTTCTTTGCTACCTGCCTTAACAGCATTCTATTTACGCTGTCTTGGGCCAAGGATCAAAGTGCTATTCCCCTATGCAAATGGTGATTTAGCAGTGCTTTCCTTTGACTTGCTTTGTTATAACTTTTGCTTTGCCCAGGTGCTAAGTTATTCATTATGCGCAGGCTGCAGGGACAATTGTACGCGCGTCTCTTCCTGCTTGTGCAGTATTTTGACATTTCCCTGTGTCTATTGGAATTCAGTCCTGTCTTTAAATAAATATCTTGCTTTCCCATGGGAAGAACTCCAGGAGCTCCTACCTCAGTGCTGTTTTCCAGCTGTCTGAATTTTCCACATCTGCATCCTGGGTGATGGAAATGTGGAGGAGTCAGGGTATTTTGTTTGGGGTTGGGGACTTTTTGAGGTTAAAAAGAGCAACACCAGATCAGGGTTCCAGCAGCCTGCATCCACCACTTTCTATAGTTTGTTATCTTACAGCCAAAGATATTCAGTTTTCAGGTCAAATAGAAAATTGGTTTTCTAAATGAGTGAGGGATTGTATAGGGAAGGAATCAATCCCAATGTTCAATGAAATGCTCTGCTAGGTAACAATTCGGGGAGGACTATTTCAGAAAATGGACCAAAAAAATTAAAAGAAAGGTAATAATCAGTCTGAGGAAGGCCGTGTTCTTCTTAGTGCCTATAGTTGTCTGTGACTTTCTGATTATTTCTTTGGCTTTTGGTGCCTATGTCTTGTGGGAGGTGGTGGTGCTTTCTTTCAGGCTTTGGCATTTCTTAGGAGCTTGGAGGGAAGTTTCAAGCCCATTTTGAGCACAGAAGGAAGGTAAATGCCACTTTTAAAAACCTCTGATCTGCTCACGATAGCTACCCAGCTGCCAGGTGGGGAACACGGGTCCTATCTTCCCATGTTTCCAGGACTCTGGAGAACCAGAGTATCAGCAGCAAAAGTCAATTAGCATCCAGCCAGTTTCTAAATAATGAAATCGTTTTGACGCTGAAAGCCAAAACACCATTGCATGTCTCATAAGCTGGAATAAACCAGTCAAGCAGCAGAAGTAAGACATGGTAGCAGGTGGGGCCATCTGCTATGGGTGATGGTGCCATTACAGGGGAAAGACCAAGGACAGGGTCAAATTATACTGTTCAATTATGCTGTTAAGCAATGCCCCAAAAAGACAGATACCAAGGATTACCCAGCTCAGGTAAATTGGCAGCAGCTGTTGCCCACTCAGCACACTGGGATGTTTTCTGTCTCTCATTTTAAGTTTGCTTTCCTTGTCCACAACCCCAGAGCTCATCCTGCCCTAAGACCTGGCCATTCCCACCTCCTGGTGGCTCCTCACACCTCCTTGTCGCCTCATCAGCCAGGCAAGGATCCCCAGCAGTGCCGGTGGGATGTTCTGCAGGGAGATATTTTGCACTGGGGCTTTCACTCTGCTTTAATCACGTGTACCCCACTGAGGAGCTGCCAGTCGTACCCAATTCATAAGAGAAATGAGGTTGTAAGTGGCTTTTCAGTAGCCAAGAAGACTGATCATGGTGAGGAGCCCTGATGGTGCCATGTATCGCAGAATCATGGAATCGTTTAGATTGGAAGGGATCCTTAAAGGTCATCTGGTCCAACTGCCCTGCCAAGAGCAAGGACACCTAAAGCTCCATCAGGTGCTCAGAGCCCCATCCAGCCTGACCTCAAATGTCTCCAAGGATGGAGCATCTACCACCTCTCGGGGCAGCCTATGCCAGTGCCTCACTACCCTTACTGTATAAGGCTTTTTTCCAATCTAAATCTCCCCCTTTTTAGTCTGACACTATTTCCCTTTGTCCTATCAATATAATTTGGATAGTCTACTAAATACTCCATGTCCAGCTCCAGTGTGGGCAGGCAGTCTCAGGTGCCCTCTGTGAAGGTCCTGTGCTCTCCCTGGAGCTGCAGGAGCTGGGTGAGCTGTAAGCTGGGTGGACTTCCTGCCTGGCCTGGCCCTTTGCAGCACCCATGGGGATCATGAGCCAGGGCAGACAGGGCAGACACCAGAACTCAAACAATTTGCTGCAAATTGTGCTTATTGGCAAACCACCATGTTAGGAATTAATCTTGTTACTCCCCAAATGTCAACACTCCTTACATTCAAGAGGAAAAAACCATCCTTGCCCTGATTGTAATGCCTAGCCCATGTTGTTGTTTTAGCCCTGCTTGCTTCCAAACCTCTTAGTGAGGCAGGATCTGATGGTTTTCGGGAGCCCATGTGGTTCTCGGCAGCCAGCCATGCTGACTGATACGTGGAGCAGAGGGAGATGCTCACAGGCACACGCCCAAAGCAAACCCTGGGGTGGCTGAGCCCATGCCATTCCCACACCCCGAGCAGCCCACACACAGCTCTCAGCTCTCTGCTGTGCTCTTGATCATATTTGGAGCTTGCAGTTGCTTGCCCAAGCTGTGCAGCAAGGCCATAGGACAGCGCATTCAAATACAAGCCTTTCCCCAAGGAAGGTGCCTTTCCCACCATTCCCATACTGGGAAGGACAACAGCTCACAAGACTAGCAGAGGGAAAGGCTCTGCAGTGTGTGATGCAGGGCTGTTGCTTTGTGCTACCATGCACATCACTCAGCACAAGGCCATAGGGCAGGCAAGGCTTCATGCTCATGCTAACCTGAAGATCTATAGCCCAAGACCCAGCTCTATAGCCTCAGCAGTGGATGGAACCTCATAAACAGGGTCGCTAATTCAGGGTGATCTTGAGCAATTGAGAATAACAGGTTCCTTCTTTTTTTTTTTTCCTCTTTCAAACTGGTAACTTATAAGCAACAGGTTCATGTTTCTCCTCACATATGCCTCACATATTTGCCTTTGTTGTTTTGGCTAAAGCTATCCTCTCAGGATTCCCCGAGCACACCGAGCAGCATATGGCCTTCTACTTGCTTCATTTCCAACCCTCATTTTTTCCCACAGTAAACCAGACTTTTTCAGGCAATACTAATCCCTAGTGCCTGTCACTGGTAGAGAAAAGCATTAATAACTGCAGTTATCCTGGAAATATCTGTCACCCACATTTGTTTTTTGTATCCCTTTGGGTAATCATGCTCCAGATCTAATTACTGCAGAAATTTCTTTTGCTCCAACGAGCAGCATTTTGGGTTACCTCCCCGGCTGGTTGTAAGTCAGCTCTGCCGGCTGCAGGAGAGCCATATTGATGCACATCAGCTGAGGACCTGCTGCTTCGTGTCTTTATTCCGTGTGTGGCTTGGGGTTGCTTAGTGATGATTTGCAAAGACACGGGACCAGGCTTGCACTAAGGCAGGGCTGGACCTGGAGCCCAGCAAAGTCAGGGAGAGATGTTCACTGGGATGAGTCACTACGAGAGCCAAGTTAACGAGTTGGGATGCTTCCATCCCCTCCTCCTGCCTGCTTCCTTTCAGGGAGCCAGAGCAGTTCTTGAGGCTCTCATGCCATGGGAAGGAAGGTGCCATGGGGAGGTCCATTGCACCTGTCAGCCACGCTTGGGAGTCCCATTGGGAAGCCCCCATCTTATCAGGGTGAGTTTTCTCCCTCTTTTTGTCTGACTCATATCTGCAAGGCAAAATGTCAGGGATGCGGTTTGTGAATGCGCAGCACGACAGGCTGCGGGTACCTGGGGGATGCAAACAGCAGCTGACAGACGCTTCTCCCGCATTTCCTCACATCTTTTCTGGATCACTGCTGACACACGCATGAGAAGGCATCTCCTCCATCCATCAGTAAAGGCGGGACCAAAGTGAGGGCCCAGTGGGAGCATCCTGGCTGCTCGCTGAAGGCTTTGTGCTGCCAGCAAGAGCAAGAAGCATGCCAGCGTCACTGTTTCTCTATCATAACCATAGGTCATGCTTTCTGATCAACACAAATAGTGAATAAAAATGCCCGATCACCATGGGGTGGCCTGAATGCAGAGCATCATGTGAGCCCAGCAGCGCAGCCAGAACTCTGGCCCCAGGGACTGGGGTGGCAAGCCTGAAACAAGCACTTACAGCAGCCATAAATCAATGGATTTGGGATGTTTCCTGGCTTAGCGTTGGCAGCTGAGGCCATTGGGGAGGATTGATGTTCAGGACGAGTCTCACCAAAGCACTTCTACTTACAAAGAGGTAAAAAAAACCTTGATATATTACCCACAAGAGGGAAGAGGGAACTATTGAGTGTTGCATGTTTGATCCCCAGCGGTGCTCAGGTCATGAATGGAGATGAAGGGGCTGTACAAAAAGTAGGGAAGGGGGAAACCGAAGGAAGGCAAGATGTCCTGTCTTCTTCCCTTAATTAATCTTGGAAGGTGATGACAGCATAGGATGAGAAATGGGAAGTAAATGCTCTGCTAACAGCCCTTCATGAAGATCTCTGTGTTTGACAAATGAGCTCAAAACTACAGGACCAGGAAGCAGAGCTCTGCTGGTGCATCAGAGCAAGCGTGGCAGTCAGAGGGAAGGGGTGGGGGGGCTGGGGGTGAGAAAAGCTCTCAACCTCTCCCAAAATGGCCCCAGCCACTCTCCAGCCCCACCGCTCGCATTCCTCGGGCTGCAGAGCGAGACCTGCCACCTGCCCAAGACTTGCTTAAACATTTGCCTTTGCTCGGTGGCCTTACAGCTTTCCCATCTGTGCCCACGCATCATGCAGGCTGGGAAATGCTTTTTTTAATGAGTGGCTAAAAGCAGGACCGGCTAATCCAGCAGCAGTGTTGGCGCTCCATAGCTAGTGTTAGTGGGGGAGGATGCAGAAGCTCAGTGTTGCTCCTGCCGTGGGCATTCGTTATTGCTTTGGACACACTGCTGGATTGCGTTGTGCTTTAGGAGCCTGCGGCAGAGAGGGGTTGTGAGAATAAGTGCAAGGAAGGCTATGGGTGCATGAAGGGTCGACACTGGGAATGCCAGTATTTTGCAGGATACACTAAGGAAGAAATAAAAGTCAGTAAAGGGACAGGATAGCAGAAAGTAGAATAGATTAATGCAAAAGAACAATTTCTATAAGCAAAAAAGCCCACACCTTGACATAGGAAGATTACTTTTTAATATCATCCTCATTGCTCTTCCAGAATTCTTGATTTCTCCAGATTCGATCTGGGCTGTGTGGGAGGTGGCCTCTGCCATCACAGGAGTTCCTCCCCCAGACAACCCACGCCATAAATGTTATTGCCCTATAAAGAGCGCTCCGCAGCTTGCCAGGGATCCCCAAAGCTGGCATTAGGAAATCGGCAGCAGGCACCATCCCCTTCCCCCAGCCTGCTCCACCATTCACTTCCAATTATGCTAAATCAGGACTCAGAATTTTGGGTGAGAGCCAAACTGCCAATCCCATAATCAGTTATGAACAACGTGGGCAACATCTATCTAATCTGTAAATGACCAGCTAGTCTGAGAGGCTCCTGTAACGATGCTGGAACTGCCACTGCCTGGGTAATTATTCACATCTGGAAAGGGGGAAAAAATCCCCTCTGGGAAGCTCTGGTTTATAGGGCATCAAAACCTAGTGCAGCACGTTTCCTCAAGGGTAAGAAAAATTGCAGGAAAATGAGGGAAAAAAAAGGGAGATTTCAAGATCGGAGTTGGGGTTTTGGTTATTTTTAGGGACAAGCCTTATGACCCGGGGGGCCTGTTGGCCTCGTCAGTTGTGAGATGATGGCAGCAGCGCAGGTGCAGCAGCAGAGGGATGATGTTCCTTCTCCAACCCATGTGGGATCAGCGTCTGGGGAAAACCAGAGCAACCCCACTGCTTTGCTGGGTCTGAGCATCCCTTGCGCAGGCCCAAAGGCTCAGTGGGGAGGGGGTGAGCTGTGGGGGAACAGCTCGCTTTTTCCAGCTATCGGGGTGCGCTCTGGCACTGCACTCTCCCTGCATGGGCATGCAAGAGGAACTTCCAGGCTTCATCTCTCACCTTTCAGCACAGAGCTGAGCCTCCGTCTGCTCTGACGCCTTTCCCATCTCCTGTAGCCATCAGCAGCGCAGGTAAGAATACCAGCAATAAAAAATTAAAAGCTACAATAAACATTATTGATGCCATTCCTAATGAGACAGAGAAAGAGAAAGAGGGGATGCTGCGGTGATAAATATCATCTGTCAGCAATAAATTACAGCCATCATTAGGTTTCTACAGCAGGGCCTGACAAATTATTTTGTGGAAGTGCATGCTTTGCTGCGTCTCGCACAGTCTCAGCCATTCGGAGGTTGCACCTTAAAAAAAGATCAATCAGATTGATTCTGTATCGAGCTGAGACATGTGGCGGCGTGTGGGTGGAGTGCTCAGTGCTGGTACTGCTCCCGCTGGGCCTCATCCAGCTGCTGCTGGCTGGGATGCAGAGCATCACTGGGATGTTCTGTCTGGAGCTGCAGGCTGCCTTGACCCTGTGTTCTGCAGGACATGAGAATTAATGACCTTTTTAAAAAAGAAAAAACCTGAAGGATTGCTTCTTTGGATATACAAAGATGATGCGCTGGGAGCTCTGCCCTCTTTTCATTGCTGTCCTGTCTCACAGTGCACAAAGCTGCTGGGACTCCTTGTCCTGTGCCTGGGCCATGAACGACCCCGGGACTGCCTCCACCACACACCTCATAGACCTCAATTTGCAGAAGAATGGAGAAAAGGGGGAAAAAGCCTGCTGCGGCGCGGTCTTTACAAAAGCCATTCATCCCGGTGCTTTTACTAACAGGCATCAAATGAGATTCCTGCAGTAGATGATTTGTTTTGTCCTTCTCCTGCCAGCTCAGATTAATCTCTGCTCCTGAAGTGGCGGTGTCATTTCTCGGAGACATACGGCAGCAGGAATCGTGGAGCCCCATAAATTCACCTCAATTCAGGATCCATCCTTCTTCCTTCCTGCTCTCCATCCCTGCACTTTTCAGGGCAAGGGCAGCCCCATGGGTACCTTGTAAATAGCCCAGACTCGGCGGGAGCAGCTGGAGCGCTTGTGGGATGCTCATGGTCAAGAGCAGTGCCTTCTGCTGCTTTCCTGCCCTTGGGACCAGCAGAGGAACAGGGTCATAGCCTAAGGACAAGCAGAGAGGCCAGCCAGTGAAACAGATGTTTAAGCAATGTAAGTACGTACCTAGGTGTATTACACACAGACATGTACATACACACGAATAGAGGTGGGTATGTTATTCCTGGGTAATGAAATGAAAGCTTGGAGGCGGCAGCAGCACTGCTGCTAATTATTTATGGAGCCCACATCGTGACAAGCAGGAGAGCAAGCTCAGCCTGCTCTCTGAGGAGTGTACGAGCTCCATCAGACACTGACAAACCAATGTGGGAGCCCAGGGGGCTGGCAGGAGCCTGGCAAGACTGTAGGGAGGTGATGAGGCTTTGGTGCTCCCCAAAATTTGGCTGTTTCTTAAGAAGTCACTCACGCAGTGCAGCATCGACCGCTGTGTTGCACCACCGTTCCTGCAGCAGCAGAAGATGGAGGTGACACCGTGACAGTGACAAGGACTCAGCAGAGGACACATCCCTCTCCCAGCGATGTGCTCCCATCAAGAGCCATCATCGACCCCTGCCCACCCCCTTGCCCAAACCACACAGCCACCACCTGGAAGCAGAGTGAAAGGCCAGCTGTTTATTTTGTATTAATTTTTAAAGATGACTTGTTTCAGCTGAGTGCCTGTCTGTCTATGTCTATTTTCCACTGCTGAGAAGATTCATTACTTTGATGGATTCATGTAATTTTTCCAAGTGCTTCAGGTGACAAACAAGGCAGCACACTTCTTGCAGGGCTCTGAGCCATGCCAGTGCTGGGGGCACTTGGTGGGGATTTCCATTATTCGTGAGTTATTCGTGCCCATCTCCCACAGCCAGGGCAGAGCACCTCTCTGGGTACCAGTGCTTGGAAAGGAATAGGGGGTATATGGTCATGTCCATAGGGTGGGCAGACTTCTAGGGCTCCAAAACCCATCTCCCTGAGGTGGAGATGAAAGCTCCAGTTGATGCATCCAAACATCAGGCTTTCTTGCTCCTATTCTGCTGTCTGAAACTAAACGCCCACACAGGAACTGCATGGAATCCCAAGGAGCTGTTGCATCATCAGCATCACTACCACAGTTTGCTGGATCTCCATTGCAGTTAGCTCCAGTGCCTAGTGAGCAACCTGAGCAGGAAGACACACCAGCAGAAATGAAGCAGAGAGAAAAGGATTTAAAGGAAGGGAGAGAAAGGGAGAGGTCAGGAAGGATGAGAGCACCACAGAGAAGTGGCCAAGCAAAGATACTGCCTACATGGGGATGCTGGATGCTGCCGTGTTTTTCCAGTGGCACTCTCAAGAGGGAAAGATTTCGTCCCAAGTGCTGCTCCTTGAGCAGGCAATCATCTCTGCCATAACTGTGTGGACTCTGGAGGAATAAATTAAGCCAGGCAGGCTCAATCACAGTTGTGGCAGAGGCAAAGGATTTATGGCTGTGAGGCTTAGGGATGCAGCGTGATTCCACAAATCCTCCTGCCCAATGCTACAGATCACACTGGGTCCAGGTGGCAAAGGGCACCCAGGTCCCATGGCACCCATACCAGGCAACAGGAGTGCCTGTGTCCAAAAAATAACATTTCTATGCCATCTGCTAGGATTAAGCAGCCCTAGGCATCTGCATCCAGACCATGGCATCCAAGGAGAAACATCACAGACACCAAAGGTTCTTGGGTCCTCAGTGTCAGAAGGAAATATTTGGCTGCTTTCTACAAACAGGCAAGGGCAAAGATGGGAAGTAGAGGTATTTGTTTGTTCCTCATCCTTCATGTAATGAAAAGCAATAGCAGAGGAGAGCGGGAAGGAGAGGCACTAACAGCCTGGATTTATCCAGCTGTTGGAAAAAAATCTCTACTGCTGACCTCTCAGTGAAAGTGTAGATAACTGTTTTAGTTTTCAGAGAGGATAGCCTCAATTCTTGCAAAAATCCCATTTCTAGTCTTCAGGGGAATGAGCAGGGCCTTGATCTATAGCTCCGGTTTTCAAAGAGCAAATGAAATGCTTTCTCTTTTCATCCATATCCCGCAAGGGCCAACCATCATGAAAAATGGGAGTGCCTCCCCCACAGGACATTACCAGTGCAATTTCCTGGCTGAAAACCTGGGTTCTGTTCAATGCTGCTATTGTGGATAAGAGTGTCCCAAGCCTGCACTTGCCTTTGAGAGCCTCCTGCATTCAGCAGGCAATGCATAGTGGGGAGAAGTAAAGGGAGGGGAGGTCAAGGGGAGATGGGGATTTAGGAGCTGGAGAAAGGAGGAAGAGGAAGAGGAGAGGGAGAAGAGGAGAAGAAGGAGAAGGAGAAGGAGAAGGAGAAGGAGAAGGAGAAGGAGAAGGAGAAGGAGAAGGAGAAGGAGAAGGAGAAGGAGAAGGAGAAAGACAGAACAAAGACAAAGACAATGATGAAGACAAAGACAAGGAGCAGATATCTCCTCTGGAAGCAAGAAGCAGACACTGGAATTGAGCCACTGAGGTTTAACCTGGGTTTTGCAACCCACAAAAACATCTTCACCTCTCCCTGAAAAACTTCTGATCCATCCAGCAATAACTGAAAGAGCATGCTGGGAGATGTCTGACGAAGTGCCTTTGGGATTTTTTTGAGTCTGCAGATGAAGAGTTTCACTTTCCTTTAGGAAGATGTCAAGGCAAAAGAGCCTTGCTCCAGGTTGAACAAAACCAATAATTTTTTTAGTTTTCTTATTCGGGCACAGCTGTGTGTTGTTTCCACACCATCTTATTCCCAGGAGTCAAGAAAAGCAGCAGTCCCATTGATTTGAAGTGGGCTCGTCTGAAAACTAAACTCCAAAAATTCCCAGTTTATTGGTGCAGCCGCAAGGCATGACATGACAAGACATGAGGAAGGGCACAGGGGCTACTCAGGAAAGGGGCGATTTCCTGCCCGGGGCTGAAACCATTTGCAGATTTGAGGCCCGAGGCACTTGAAGATTTCTGGGAAAGGAACAATGGATTTGCTAAGTATTATTATTTAAGTGACAAGACTGAAAATTGAAAAGAAAATCTGTTTACCAAAAATAACAATAGTAGATATTTGTCATCACTGTCAGACCCATGCAATTTCATAGGTTTCATAAGCTCTCATTAATTTTCTTGTTTGGGAGGATTTGCGGTTTTAATGAAACCTATTTACACTGGCAACTGCTGGAAAATCATTCATTAGTGGACAAGAACTATTGATTATTTTCATCCAACTACTCAGCCATGTACTAGCCAATTACTGGAACCAAGAAATAAAGAAATATCAACCTTGTGTTCCTGCTCCTATTTCCAGCAGAACTTTGTTCCTCTGGATAACATGGCATGTCAGCCTTGGGACAACACAATGTTGGAGAAACCTCTTCTAACATTTATGTCCCATTGCCATTGCCTGAAGACCCCTGGAGAGCAGACTGGCCTCGAAGAGAGGGCTGCTAGCGAGTGCCCACATGTATTTCCTGAAGTATTTACGGGACACCTGGAGAGAAGGAGTGATACAATAATGCAAGCTTTCAAGAAGCACCTGGAAATGTAGGATCTCAAACCTTTTTATTTTATTATGCAACATTTGGTGTGATGTGCAGATGTCCTAAGCTCTGGCTGTGGGTCTGTCCCCACATTTTGGCAAGTGGCTTTGCTCCCGCTCAACCTGCTCGACAAAGAAACTTATTAACTGTTGGACTCTGGAAGGAGCCGTGCCTTTAAACCTTGGCCGATCGCATGCACTTTAATGGGCTCGGGGAGAAAAAATCTATCTCGCCTCTTTTTGACAGACTTGTAATTAAAGAAGATTTTTCATAGAGAACATCTGTTTCTCTTGACAGATATATTCTTGTTGGGAGAAAAAGAAGTGCCTAAAAAAATAGTTTGTCAGTCTGAGCTTTTTATAGGTTCTCATCCAAGAATATTTATCTTCAGGCTTTTTTGACAAAAAGTTGATATTTCCTGTGAGAAGACCTATTCTGATCAAGGCTGATCATCAGCAAGCGCTGCTAGGGAGCCCCAGGTATCTGCCTCTGCCTCCTCCGCAGCCCCCAGCACAGGGAAATGCAGCTTTCACCCTTCCAACAACACTCGTCATTAATGCAGCATGAAAACACTGGGGATGAAGATTAATGGCAGGCTGAAGGGGTCATTCTCTCAGCTACATATGCATCTAAGCGCATATATGTGCGTATATGCATGTATAAAGGATTTTTTTTTACTATTTCTGTCTGAGCTGAGAGCACTGATAGTTCCTCCCGAGTGATTTCCCAGTAGTCCTCGTTAATTCCTTAAGATTTTCCCCACCTCTTTTCAAAGCCTAAAGATCAAAGACACAGAAAGGAGCTGCCTCAGCACTTTCCCTTCCCTTTCTTTTCTGGATTTTCAGCAAAGCCCAACCAAGCCAATTAACTCATTTCTTCCATTTTTTCCCCCTTCGTCAAAAGGAAAGCATCCATGTGGCTCAACCAAGGCTTCCAGACACCAGTCCCTTGGGAATTCCTTTCTCCACGTGGCCACGGGAGCTGCTCTGTTCCTTGATGGCTGTTGGGTTCCTTGGCTAAGTCCTGTCCCCAGCCCTCCTGGCACTGGAACTGGGACGTCTCCTTGCCCAGAGGCAGCATGTCATCCATCCTTGTCCTTCTACAACACAGGATTTTCCAGGGTTCCTCTCCCTCCTTCTTTCCACCAGCTCTCACAGCCCCTATTGCGTCGGCTAAGCAGAACCCCTTCAGCTGCTGTGATTGCACATTTAGCCATGAGGATTCACATCAGATCCCATCGTCACTGAAATATAAGGGCTGACCTAGTGAGGTTTTTTCATTTTTTTGGCATGGGTGATTTGAGGTGGTTGATTTCCCTGCCATCAGCAACATGTGTGTGCTCTTGCAGTGCTCAAACACCCACCCAGGTAGCAAGGACAAGCTGAAAATGAGCAAGTCCTTTACTTTTCATCCCATTTCTGGTGGTGGGCAGTGGCACTGGCATCCAATTCGAAGACACCACAGAGCTGTGACAGGTTGGTGCCCTGTGCACCTTAGCCTGGAGCATCCCTGATGCTCTGATCCAGGTGCCCCCGTGGATCTGCTGAACTTCAATAATTCAATAATTTCATTGAATTAGGTGATTAATTAAGTTTAACAATAATAAACTCTGGAGCAGAGTGAGACCCCAGCCTCTCCTGGCACACCCTCCTGGGTTCTGGGCCAGGTGATGCATGGGGGGAATCCTACTGCAAGTGAACATACCTCACTTTTTAAGATGCACCTACTCATGTTCTTCTCCTCATTCCTGCTGTTTTCCTCAATTTTCCCTTGCAACATTACAAGAATAAAATTGAGGACCTTTGCTTGGTTGTAAAGCACAGCCCTGCCTGCAGGCTATGCACAGCAGCGTCATTCCTGCGTAGGCATTTCAATCAACCGTGGGTGCAAGAAGTGCTTGGGAAAATCTCAGCCTCTCCACGCGCGGCACAATAATTAATTGCAGGATCGCAAGCAATGATTTTCCTTTGCCCCTCGGGACGTGCATCTCGCGGTGTCTGAGCGGCTTGCTTCACTATATCACCCCAAGCATTAATGCAAACTGCAGACAGTAATTATACCAGACATTAAAGTTCTGTAATTGTATGTACTGTGCACGTATTTATAATGCAGCAGTGATCTCAGAGCCGTTGCAGAGCTTCTTGCTCCGCGGCACCACACGGCTGGGAAAAGGCAAAGGCAAGCCACATAAAATTTAAAATAAAATCCAAATAGATAAAGGTCAGGGTAGTAAATATAAAGATAAGCATCCCTATAAATATTTATCATTAGTGACATTTTCATTATAGGAGGGCTGAGACTTGCTGGCAGTGTAGCAAATGTGGGCATGGCGGGCCCCAAGTCTCGGCTCATGACCACAAAAAAGCTCTGAAAGCGAGTTGGAATATGTTGGAAATGGGTGTAGAATGTGGGTATAGATTTTCATGCCCCCTTTGGAGCAGATTTAGAGGTGCAGGCTGTGCACTGAAGGTGCATGCCGCTCCTCAGGGTGGCTCCTGCAGTGGCCTAGGGAGTTCCCAAAGAAAAATGGGATCTGGGGTTGGGGACTGGCAATGGCTCAGCCCATGCCTCTGCTGGGCTTACCACTCCCTTCATCCAGAGGGGATCTGGTATGAAAAAAGGAATATAAAACTTAAGCAATTTTGCATTCGGTGGAACAAAGCCATGCCTAATAAAGACATGCCAAAAGGAAATAAATGGGATTGAAAAGCAAGAATGAGGACAGCTGATGTCCAATTATATGTACAATATACCAAACAAACTGGAAATGAATTTGATTTTATGTGAAGGGAAACACCTAGAGAAGATCCCCCATGGAGCATGTGACCACCCCATGGAACACCAGCAGACAAACCTAAGAAAATTCTGCTCCCACTGCAAACATCACTGCATACCCTCAACATGAATGATGGATAGCCAACAGTCCACACTGAGAAAGTGCCCCTCAGCAGAGAACACTCCCTTCTGGGATGGCTTTTGTGAGGGTTTAGTATTTTTAAACCCCTTGACTAAGTGCCAATTCATCAATGCATTAGAAACAGTACATTAGTCTGTTCCTCCCACCTGTGCCTTAATTGTAACATTTTCCTTTTAATGAGGTGGAGCAGGAAAATGGGCAGGTAATTGTGTCACCACTGATGGAAAGTTTCCATTATAATTTTAAAACTATCAGTGACATGAGGCTTGTATTATTTCTCTTCAGCAAAGGGCCTTTTACCCTGGAGGATGTAGATGAGTGGAAGAGGAAGTGCTAACCCCACAGGTGAGGTGGGTCTCCATCACACCCGGCCCCTGGGAGTGACCTCACTGGAACGATGGAGGGAGCATATCCTACATATCAAGTGGCTTTGCTTCTTGCTTTGGAATCCGAGAACCTTCCTGAGTACACCAGCAAGCACTTCAAGTGTCTCTGGAGGAAATCACAGGGATAGGTTGGAGCAGTATTGCTCTGGCAGTGGTGGTAGAAGCCATTGGCATGGTTTGAATCCCCACCCAAATGGCCTGAGCACAAGGACAGCAGCCCAGTGGCTTTCCTTCAGTGCCTCCTGCTAAAATTTCTCCTTCATTTCCACATGCTATGGTGTCCCAGACATGGACCCAGCCTTTCCAGCAGTCCACACACAAGGCGCAGGTGAGATGAGTGGGGCTGATCCCTTGAAGCCCATGCAGCACTTTGCCATAGTGCCTTCTGCTTACCCTTCCAAAGCAACTGACAACCTACTTGTGTGCCCCTTCTGCACCCCTTCTGCACCTCAGCTTTCTGCCAGGACCTCCACCAAGCTGAGTCAGAGTCCTTTACAAAAGTCCTGCAGGTTCATAAACTCCTGGGCCTCACAGGCACTCAAGTAAAGGGCTCGCTTGGCTGCAGAACATGAGTTTTTGTTCCTTGCTTGTCCTCTGTCCCATTCAGCCCTGCTCCATGTTTTTGTCCTCCTCCATGGGAGGCTTCTGTGGAAAAGTCACAGGCTAATTGGGCTTCTTGGCATTTACACTCACTCATTCAGCAGAAGCTATTAATGTTTGTTGCTGCCATTCTGCCTAGCCCAGGAGGGAGTCTTGACTCAGCACAGCCTATTCTGTACCCACAGAGACAATCACGAGTGCAACAATTTCAGAGAAATCCCCAGCATGCATAAATTGCATCCAGATCAGCTTCCCAAACTGCCATCCTACATGGAAAGAAGATTTTGCTGTGTCACCAAATTTGAGGACATCTGTGTGACAGAAATAGGTGGGTAGAATAGCTCAAACATGGGACCTGATGGGCCGTCTCCATCACTGGTGTCCAACGCTGGGAGGAATGAGGATTTGTCTGAGATGAACCACACAGTGTGCACATTGCAGCCACATCCTTGATCCCTTGGCTAAAGGCATAGAAGAAAGGGAGAGACAAGGGGACAATTGAACAGGAAAGACCTACAGGCCTGAATGTCACCAGAGTCCCCTCATGTCACCTTCTGCAGGAGCTTCCATCTGCTGCAACTGTGGCAGGGATGAACTGAGGCAGCAGAGTGCTGGCCAATCTAGGCTTGCAAAATATCACCAGTTAAAATTGGTTTTGTGCCTTCTCCTGGCTCAAAGGCCCATGGTGCATGTAAGACTGAAGGCTGGCAGGGCCCATGACCAGAGAAATCACTGGTGCCTTCACAGATGTTGCTGAGAAGTTGTCATGTTCCTGGAAATCTGTGTTGGAACTGATACAGAAAGAGTTAACTCTGCATTGAAGTGTGGTGGCATACACATTTCTTGGGTGCTCTTCAAGACCTATTTTTTTCTGATTCTACCTAATCACTTCCATGCCATCTCTATGGGTTCTGCTTCCACCTCCCACAAGGCTGGTCCTCTTTCTACACGATATCAGGTGAGCCAGGTTAATCAGGCCTGGAAATTTGATTCACGCTTGTTTGGAACTTTATTCCTCTAAAATATAAGTAAAACATTTTGGCCTAGAAACTTCAAATGTGATTTAGTACCTTGCCCGTAGCAAAGACTGTTGCCCCTGGAGAGATTGGGGCATCTTCCATTATTAACGGCAGGATCCACACACGCAGTGAAGCCCACGTGGCAGATGTGTGTGTCAGAAAGCACAGCTCAGGGCCTGACTCTGTAATTGTTATAATTATGCTGGGGCCCTGAGTAATGTTTCAAGCACTGTTGGTCTTCCCATGTTGACTGCACTGGTGTGGCGTCTGTAGTGGTGACCTCAGGGAGTCAACACAAGCGGAATCACTGCAGGCACAGAAGAAGTGTGCTGGAAACCCGCTATGGGCATATCTGAGGATATTTCGTCTTGGAAAGGGATGAGAAGTCTAAATAGCAGAAAGCCACAACAAATTGCAAGGGCAGAAACTCGTATTTAGAAAATGTATTTCAGATCCGTGCATATTCACAGGTCTGATGGGGTGATGACCAGAAGCCCTGACAAGTGGTCCTCCTTTGCTTCGTGTCGTGAGGACATACCAAAAACTTCAGTTGTCAGGGAGTCCCCTGAGAGAGGATAGTGTCCCAGATTCAGCAGGGCTCTTGGGGACGTACTGACATAACCACAAAGCCCTATAAAATTCTTCAGAAAGGCAAGCCACCACCCCTGCAAGGCCTGCATGGCCCTCCTTTGTCATGCTAGGGTGGTGCTTATCCAACATTCACACAAAGCTGACTGGTGGCAGGGACACCGTGCCCTCCCAGGGCAGTCCTAGACCACCACTCTTGCACCCAGAATGATGTTTCCTGGAGGCCCAGCCTCAGGGCCTCTGTTCTCTTGTCTTATTTTCAGCTCTACCATCTCCTTCCTCCCACTCAGGAAAATGTATTAGCAAGCTCAAACCTTACTTTGTATTAAATCAAAGTCTGAGCAGTATGCAAGGGCTCAGGAAAACATGATTTAACTGGTGCCTTGCTCATTCACATCAGATTAAGTCTATAGAGGTAATTTACTGCATATAGAAGCTGGAAGACAGAGGGCAGCTCATTAATGTCTAGGATTATTACTATTATTGTACTAAAACAGAAGATCTTTTTCATTTTATTTCTATTCCTAGCCAATGCAAATTTGTGATACAAATAAGAAAACCCGCCCCTACCAGTTCTTGTGGGTCACTATTGATTGCAGGAGGGAAAAAAATAAGGAAGAAAAACAGCGGAACAGGAATACGCAAAGAGTCTAACACCTCACAGAGGCAGCAATTTAAAGGATTTCAAAGGCTGTTTCCATAAGCCTTTTGGGACTCAAATGTAGCATATTGATTAAACTTCGGAAGCAGCTAAAAGCAGCTTCAACACGGCTAATTAATACAATGATGCCCTGATGCAACTTCTACTTGTTTTACCAAGCTTCTGCCTGTCAAATCAATTAATATTCACTACCCCGATGAAAGCAGAATCTCTGTTTATCATTTGATAAATTGATCCATCTATCGACTCACTCAACATAATTAACTGACCTGTCCAGTGGGGTTGAATGCAGTGTCCTGTAGATGATTTTGGGTTGAAATAAGAAAGAAAACTCATAAAAGATGCTTGCTTTGATTCTACAACCAAAACTATGGCTAAAATTCCCAAGATGGGGTTTTCAGTCTCTCAGACCTCCTAGAACTAAGAGATCACACCTGGATTCAGGGTCCTGTCTTGAAAATCTCCTCACCCAAAGCCACTCTGAAGAAGTCAGATATCTTCACAAGACCTTGTGGAAGGTCATCAAGACAGTCCTACATCTCTGCTGATTTTCTTTTTGGATTGAGGAGCCCAATCAGCAGCTTTCTGGCTCATCAGAGGAGCTGAACTATGGGCAAAGGAGTGATACAAGGTAGAACCATACAAACCCATACCATCTAAATGCTGTGCTTACCAGGATGACATCAGACCCAATGGGGAAATACAGGCTGGCTATGCTACAACACATTCTGGGTAGTATGACAACTCCTAGCCGAAGATTTTGGGTAATCTGTGGCTTTCAGAAGTAAGGCAGAGGAATGTTGGGGTGAGTGCACACACTCTGCATCGGATGAGACACCAGCTTTAATCTAGAGCAAGTTTTTTGCATTCCCCAATAAATAGCCATGAGCTGTTTATTGAATTTTAATTTGATGCACCACATAGAAAACACGGTAAGAAAACAGGAGAAAACAGATGAAAAATAATTTCAGCAACATCTGCTGCCTTTCTCAGATATTTCACCAAAAGCCTTTGGAGATCAAATATTTTCCCCCTAATTAGTAAGTTTTCCTTGCAAGCAGCTCCCCTGTATGCAAAAATATATGGGCAGCTCCCTTACTACCCAGCAAGCCTCCTGGGACCTGCAGCACCACCAGCATCAACAGAGAAACAAACTATTGGTTTTGTAATGTTGCTGAAAAGAAAATGTGGTTTACAATAGCCATTTGTGAGCATACGAGAAGGCAGATAAAGTATTCTGGGTGCCAAGGGATGAACTCTTTCATTTTCTTACCTGCCTAGTGGTGACCTGCCTTGGATACAGACAGAATGACTGTTCTCTTTGGATTCCTGAGGATGCTCAGAGGTTCATCAGGCCTAGCAAGGTGCACACTGAATTAGTCAGTCCGTTATAAAGCCTTTAAGAAATAAAAAGGAGAAGCTGAGAATGTCAGTGCCAAATTTATGCCATTACGCTAAGGGATGCTCCTTGGTAGAGGTGAGTGGGAAGTGGTGTCGTGTTTTACAGACTATTTGGCTGTTGGGAAAACAGAGCGAAAAACTATTTGATTTTTCTTGGCATCCTCCCATCTGATCCTGCATGCATCCTTCAGTGAGCAGGAGTGCTCCAAAATCCAACCCCTGGCTGCTGCTGAGGAAGTATTCTACCACGTGCTGTGCTTCAGGGGGAGAGCTTGGTGGCATGGCAAATCAAGCCCTCTCAGTGGCCAAATCCTACCCCAAAATATAGACACATTCAGGGACAGCAAGCTTTACATGGGAATGAACTGGTTTCTCTGTGCTTCCCTCCCTTGCTTTTCCCCTAAGGAACTCTATGGGGGAAAAAAAAAAAAAAAAAAAAGCAAGGGAACAGCAGTGGAAGCGGTGGAAGGGGAGAACCAGGCTGGGTATCAGGAAATGGTTCTTCACCAAGAGGCACTGGAACAGCCAGGGCAGTGGGCATGGCATTGAGCTTGCTGGAGTTCAAGAAGCATCTGAACAATGCTCTCAAATACATGGTCTGATTTTTGGGAGCCAGGAGTTGGACTCAATGATATTTATGGTTCCCTTCCAACTTTGGGATGTTCTCTGGTTCTACGATTCTACAAAAAAAGAGGGGAAGGAGAGGAGAGGGGAAGGAGAGGAGAGGGGAAGGAGAGGAGAGGGGAAGGAGAGGAGAGGGGAAGGAGAGGAGAGGGGAAGGAGAGGAGAGGGGAAGGA